>NC_142203.1:54108375-54120875 GCF_049639895.1 Pseudopodoces humilis | reverse complement strand
TTTTCACATGGAAGTAATCACATCAGAAGCACCTACATGTTCACCTAATCAGAGAGCAAAATCAGCCCACTGCAAATGGTTGGACTCATCATAGGTATGCAATACAGTGAGCATAGTGAATATTTACACGTTACTGACATTCAGCCAGATAGCTCTTTAAAAAGTTCCTACCAATATGATCTCAGATAACTATTTAGTGAAAAACTCAAAGAAAACTCCGAATGATCTGTGGCTGGTACAAGAACTAAAATTCAGCTGGTTCATGTAGCTTTGCTTTTCAGGAGCAGGATGTCAGTCTCCAAAAGCACAGCATAGCCCTGTTTACTGTAGAGGAACAATGCACAGGGGACATGGCCAATGGATAAGACATCTGGTTTATGCCCTTAGTTTGTTTCTTCTTGACATTTAAAGAAGTCTTGGAACGTACTTTCTTTTTACTGCTTTAGACCTCCAGCTCTTACCTTATACAAAATACTATAAAACAAAACATTTTTTGTGAAGGAAAAAAAATGGAAAATAGTCTAGCCATTTAAAAACACCAAGAATTTTACTGTTTGTTTGTTTGTTTGTTTGTTTTAACTGTTTATTGTTTGCACTTGCTCACATTTTACTGCCATTATATATTACAGCAAGGCAAGGTTTGTTTAATGCTACCCATCTGGTTAACATCCAGGGACTCACAATATTATATCTTGCCAGACAGACTCAAAAAAAAACCCCACAACTGCAGCAACAACAGAAAAAAAAAGTCTGGGAGTCTTCTGGTAATTCTAAGATGAAATCAGGCAGAAATGGAGGAATAGAGAGGAAAAAGGACAAATGTGAGAGGACAAACACCATGCAATTTCAATAGTTTTCTTCGCACATCTTCTGTATCTTGGATACTGTTTGACACCTAGAGTGTCACAGAAGTCCATAATTAACATGACTTTTGCATGAAGTCTGCCTCACAAACATATTCTGATTCTGCACACAAACATATATCAGCTAATTAGATCTTTAATTCACATACATTGTGCCAATTTTTTAAAATTCTTTAATTTACAGCTACAGACAAAGTTTGGGTTTGTAAAAGATGACTTATCCCAGACCATGACATTAGGTATCTTACAGAAAAGTACAGAAAGGAGAAGGCTCCTAAAATATTAAAAGCACCTGTATTTTCAGCTCCTGTGCTGCTGTCCAGTGTTTCTTTATGTTCCAGATTTCTCCATTGCTGAGTCAGCGTATTTTGTCCCACTGGGTTTTATCATTATCCTCTGAGAATCACTGAGAAACTTTCTTCATCATGTAGGCCTTGCTGCTGGCTTTGGACATGTTAAATGAAAATTGCAAATGCCACCATAGTCAGATGCCAAGGTCAGCATTTTATCTATCTACCTGGGGAGATATACTGCTCTTAATTTCATTTTTGTTTTCTCCACGTGTTTCCTGACAACTTTAAACACTACTTGAAAAGTTATCCACATGGTTTAAACTTATTTTTTTATTAATCTACCATCTCAAGTCCATATGTGTACGAAATGTACAAAGGGCATCTTGAAAGTAATGAAAGTAGAGCATTTAGGTCCATTTCATGCTGAAGGTCTAATACCTTTTGTTTTCAAAGCAAGTTGCACAAATCATGTTGTGCACCATTAGCCCTTGTTTTCAGTATAATACTGTCAATTCCTGTTCTGATATAATGAATCTCTTATCATATGTGTTCATCTGTAGACCTAGGAGTGTATATTAGGAAAGTAACAGGTCTTAGATGTAGGACCATTTATTTCCCCAGGAGGGTGTACCGGAAGTAAGAATTTCTCACATCCTCTTTATTTATAGTTTTTAAAAGGCCTGTTGTTTAATGCAGCCTTCATTTCCCCCTTTCCCTAAGAGAGAAGTTGAATAGAGACACAAGAATGCTGCTTTTGCACATCTCTTCAACTTAAGTCTTTTGATTCATCCTCTTGATTCTCCTATGCCAGGCATAAGTGTTTCAGTGGCAGCTTAATCTCAACCCATTGGTGCATTTTCCTCATTCTCATGATGGGAGGAAAGCATGGGAGGAGAAGATCTTACTCTAGAAGAGAACACTGGGTATTTATTTACCCTGTGGTTAGTGCAGATCACTGGCCATCAGCAGACATGGACCCCTGACCCACAGCTTGCCCCTGCTTTCCCTTTGGATGTTCTCCATGGTAAAAGAGGAAGACAATTAAGCATCCACTTAAGGACTTACACTGGGATGTGTGTCTGGAAAGCCCTGCTAACAAAGGACAGGGCATTATTTGCAAGGAAAAAAAAATTACAAACATGAAGAGTGTATAAAATGATATTCCATGTTTTTCTTCTGTAATAAAACTCCTTGGAAACAAGCCAGTCTTTAGCTACCCATGGTATTTTGTGGTATTATAAGGTAAAAAGGTTGAAATACTTAATCTGTAATTACAAAACACACTTTTCCTTAGTATGGTAGTGCTGTGTCCTCATTAAAAGTACTGCAAGCAGCAGTTCATGACACTAGAAGATGTGGAACTTGGGCCTATTAAATACAACTGCAGAGGAGACTATTTTATTCTAGAAAATTAAAAATATCTTAGCAAAGCTCTGTTCTGCAAAAATGCATTAAGAAAATGTATACAAAAATTAATCTGAGTCCATAAGATTTTTTTTGCTCTATTTAGTCCAAGACCAGAATTTTAGATGCAAGGAAATAAGGAATTGTGATGCTACAGTAGCTGTATGTCCCCATTATATTGAAATAAAATGTTATTTGGACCACTCCTGTTCCACTAGAGTGCTGTGTGTAAGGAAGTGTTTATGCTGATACAAACACACAGTCCAACATTGCCTTCATGAAATTACAGTAGCCGATTTCATCCATTGCTACACATGGCAGAGAGAGATAGCTAATTAACAGAGAATTCCCCATGAAAACATAATTCTAAAACATTTTGGCTTCACCTTTCAGCAGATGGACTGCAAGAGATACTACAGGAAAATGAATCAATCCAATTGAGAGGTGGGGCTTTTTTCTTTATTTCTTTTTTTTTTTCCATAACACAGATATTTTTTTTATCATCATGTTAATAAATCTGAGTAAAATCCAGCACTAATATGTTAAAATAGTAAAAATAAAGTTTGGCTGCAGTGTCCACAGTTGAGTCTGATTTTTCAGAAGTGCTGAGCCTCAAGCACTTTCCATTAATTTTCTTTCAGGGAAAGAGCCATACAGAGTGCAAATGGTGGGTGGAGCTGCCACCACTTAGGCATCTGGAGAAGGCAAGCGAGAGAGTTCATTTAGATCAGCTGATCATATAGCTACACATTTTCAGCCAAAAACTTCAGTGATGAAAACAATGTTTTGCTTCTGCAATACCTTTTATTTCCTATCCTAAATGGACAACTTATTGCTCAGACATGTCAGCAGAAATCAAGAGAGGTGCAGTCTAACCCCCTGGTAATCCCCCTGGCTCTGAAGAGACAGTCCAGGTATTGCTCGCCATGCCCAACCATACTTTGGAAGCAGCCTGCCCCACCAGGAAGAGGAGAAATGTGCTCTCCAGCACCCCTGGAATGCTGGAGGCTCCACCTCTACAGCAACCAAGGAAAGACTCAGGGGAAGGTGAGTGGAACATATAGCCAGGTGCCCTTATTCCCTTTTCCCCTAAAATAAAAAGCTGAACAGTCACCTCTTACATTCTCTCACATCCACCAAGGGCTCTTTTTTGAAGTTAAGAAGAGTAAGACGGGAAATCTCTGGAACTACAACTGTTTCTTATACCCTGCTACCCATGATAGTCTGGAGAAAAGTTACAGACCAAAGCTAAGGGATATCCATGTGCATGGTACCTACTCCTGGGGTATGGTCAATAAAACCGATTTCTTTAGGACAAGCAAGATACTGGCAAATGTTGGTCCTGGATGGATGAATTCAGAGAGTGCATGTGTATTTAAGAAGATAATTCTTGCTTCCACAACCAGTTCCAAATGATCTTAGAATGTCTCACATCTTCCTGAACTTGTTTCTGTCATCTGCTGCAGGAGATTTCTACAGACACAGAAAAGCCTACACGTTATAGCTGTTACAAGCCTACAGCTACTCTCCTGCAACTTGGTGCAGGCCCATCTACTCCTTCACCACTTCTGCAGGCTCTTGGCACTTCTAAGTCAGTGTGGGTTGTGGAGTCCTCCAGGTTACCCTCTTTAAGCTCTTAAGGCACATCCAATAAAGATGTCCCAGGCATTGGGAGCTAAGGATTACACATATATGCGTCATTTGGCAAGCATAAGCAAGACCCTCTCAAACAAGTTGCAGGCAGGTGACAAGAGGACCCAGAGATCCCAAAGTCTGTCTGAGGCCACCATATATTTGCAAGATATTCTTACTGGAATTTATTTCAATTACAGAATCTATTGAATATAAGTGAGAGATGTTTGACTTTAGGATTGTTGGTAAGCCGTAAAACTGTTCAGTAATATTAAATATCCAAAAGAACATAGTCTTCGGATTGTAAATACAATGGTCATTTGGCAAAACTTGAGAAGGAAATGCCTCACCAGACAAGAACTGTAATTGATAATGGCAACTATATTTTACCCTACTGTGACCCCACATAAAGATATTCTGATGTCAAGTGGGTTTTTTGAAGGCATGCTGCATGTTTTTCTTTTCTTCCAGTACAGGAAAGGGAAAGGTGAATAAGTTAATGTTGTAAATGTATTTTTAAAATTTAATATATTTCACCTTTTATTTTTGTCTCAATTTCAAGCAGATTCTGAATTACCAGGATTTTCAAAAACATGTCTTTTTGACAGTTACAGCATCTGTCACATTCCCTACAAATAGATAATCTTATCTATAGCTCAAGTTTAACACAATTTTTCACAGTTGGTATGAAGTATGCCTCTGTGTGTGGTGGAGGAAATTATTACAAATGTGCTACATGGACACTAAGGAGAAAATTCAAGAGAAAACATTGCTGTGTATTTTTTCTGATTTGAAGATATGACATGTCCAACCTAAATATTTTATGTCATATATTACTGTGCGATTCACCCCTTTGTGTGGCTGCATTGAGCCACTTCGAGCAGAAAATAAATGCTACAACTTATTTGTTGTATTATATGTACTATTATATACTATTATATATACTACAACTTATATGTTGTATTTCCATCAAATGGAATCTGGATTAATTTTGCAGGACGATGCAAAATAACTGCTATCTCCACTAGTTTGCATCATTCCTCACTCCATCAGTTTGTCTTTTTTTTTTTTTAGTTTGCTGCCCTCCTTATTCAACCTCCAACCTCCTCTTGGTCACTAAAACTTTCACTATCCCATTCAATTTTTCTATCCCATTTGTTAATTTTTTCAGATGCAGAATTATACTCCAATTGCTGATTTAATCACATGCCACATATGTTCACTGAAAACAAATATTAATACGTGGCAATGACTGTTCTAAAATATTTTGTTTCGGGGGAAGTTTATTCTTCTGCAGGTACTGCTGCACAGTAACTCTTTCAGAGATGCCCAGGAAGACTTGTTCTTGAGGTCAGCTCACTTCCGCCATTCACAATGGAAACGGTTTGATAAAGCTTGTTTTCTACAGTGATGGAGAGAACTGCTTTGAGAAGTCACGATGTTGAATGGCACTGTCTTTTGTCAGTCACACTATGACTTGCACAGGTCAAAACAACCACATTACTGGAGGCAACCTCAAGTTCACTGGTAACAATGGGATTTTGTAAACCTTTTGAAAGAGTGTATAGAGAAAAGCTGGGGATATGGTCATTAATATCTAAAATCTTCAATTTTGAGAGTCATACACAATTTTGGAGAGTTTTGACTGGATGGACACAGAAAGCATCTCTGTAGTTTTCTGATTAAAGGACACAAAGTGTGTTCATTTTCTTATTGTACTGATACCTTTCCACTGGTCCTAAAATCGTGAACCAGACAGTTAGGTGATAAAAAGGGGTTCTCTTTATAAGGATCCTTAGGTGCACAATTCACCAGGTGGAAAACACAGAAGATGGACATGTAGCATAATGAGTGTACAATTTTTGTAAGATAAGCAAATTAGCATATCTAACAGAAGTCCCCAGATAGAGACGTAAGTGGTGAGGTAATTCCTCCCTGGTTCAACCCACTTTTAATTCCCCCCTCACTTTAGATAGGACTAAACTTTGTTATGGAAATGTGTCTCAGCAAGCCGGTTTCAACCTTGGCTTCCCTGAGAATCTATCTTGGACCCTCGGCTTGGAGCCATTGGGGAATTTCTTTTATCTTTCTATCTAATAGAGTAAGTAAAATGCTAGTTATGAATATTATGATAGGCTACAGAACTGCAAATATACGTGTAAAGAAATATAAAAACACATAAAAAGAAAAAGGCAAAAATAAATTCAGCATCAGCACCCATTTTTATTAGTTTTAACAGATCTATGTATGCCTTCAGGGCAAACTCTGCTATACCAGCATGTCTGTGTTACACCCCATTGCAACCTGTCCCTGTTTCCATGCACAGCACCCCTGTGAGCCCAGGTTAGCCCTGGGGATAATGTCACAGCAAAAACCAATCTGGCAACAGCTCTCAAGTTTGAGGGGCAAATGGTTGGGTACATATATACATAAACTTTGTCTTCCCATATTGTTTGGGAGGAAGAAGACTGTACTTTTAGAGGGAGAATTTCAGCACAAGACTTCCTCCTCAATTTTTATATCACTCCTATGAGCTTTACCTGCTTGATAATCTGTGTGTGCTTACTTGTTAAACAGTTCTTTAGAACTGAGGTTACATAAATAACAAATGATATGGCAAGCACATGATGATATTTTTAAAGTTTAGAAATAAAAATGTCATGGAAGAGGAAGCACCTTCTAGTGATTTTAGACACTCTTCCCCAGCTGTAACTGATATAGGGTGCTTTTTGAGTTTATTTTTACATACATTTGCTTCTCTTCTATGTTCAATAATCTGCTTTCAGAAAGTTGGGGTCCTGCACATTAGGCATTGACATACCTGGCTATGTGCTGTGGGAGGTCAGATTTTATGAACCATTGCAAGCATTCCTACACGGTAAACCCAGAAAATTCAGTTGCTTGAAGAGCTGTATTGAGGCAGAAGCTGAGAAGACCTAAATTATTCTTTAGCATCCCAGAGTCACCTGTGCAGTACTGTCTCAAGGCCCACCGTGAAGTCAAGGCCATTTGTGGTATCTAAGAGTTTAGGAAATGTATATCTTAGACAGTTGATTACAATTATGTGTAATGAGATTCCTCCAAGCACTGTTTCAAAGGAAAGTAATATCCAAGCTCACAATAAGGAAAATAAACTTGCTTAAAGGTTAGGTGTCCTTAATGTATCCAGCAATCAACATCATCATTGAGATCTCATATTTTTTCTTTATTTATCCAGAACTGACTGGGTGTTGGGCACAAGCAGTGTTGGGCCCAATTTCAGTATTCACCAATTTGCCTTTTGGTAAAATTGGTAATCTCTTTAGTTTCCTGTTTACGTGGAGATATTTTGGGAATCAGATGTATTTGTTACTTGGTCTTCCAGAAATACAGGCCAAATCAGAGTATGCAGGTAAAGGGACCTGTATGGAGAAGTATAAAACATGGAATGATGGTGGGGAAGGGAGTGGAAGGACTAGGCAAGAACACTACATGAGAGGATGAAAGCTCTAATGAAACCTGGAGCCAGGCAAAACAAGTTGAACTCTACGCCAATATGGCTTGGGATGCCAAAATATCTTCAGCAGACTGGGGTAGATTAGCCCAGCATAGCCTGTCTCCACAGGACAGGTGACCTCCAGCAGGTCTTGAGTGGGGTGAATCTCTCACTTAGAAAACATTCAAACTCAGAGTGTCAACTCTCCAGCTCCCTCATCTCCATGATCATTAAATTCCCTGTTCATTTCAAATCAGGACTGTACTGTTGCCCCTGTCATCCTCCAGCACCAATGATGTGGAGGCATGGAAGAGTTCAGTGCTTTGGCCAAAGAGTGACATCAAACAGATACCAAATAGAGATGTGTGATGTGCATGGCATTGTTGTCAGCCCATCAAAGAACTGACTGTGGGAAACTAGTTCCCGTGTTCACCCACAGGGCCACTTTATTATTTGATAGCAGTTCCACCCCAAGCCCTGTGCTAATGGCTCTGGAATCCAAACACAAATGCTGCATTGAAGAGAGATGAATTTATTTTGACCTTTACCGAAAATGTGCTGTGAAACAAAGCACTTAAGCATTTAGAGCCAGTTACATCTTCACATTATGCAAGTTCATGTTGATGGGGAGAGTGCTAACCAACCGAAGTTACAGTCGAGAGCTGGAGTGTGTAAAACTCTTCAGGGGAATATATTACATCCCCAGTTCAGCCTGTGCATCTTGTCTCAGCCTGTGAAGACCAGGGTCTGGAAACCAGGGCTAAAGGAGACCCCTAGCCAGGGAGAGGGAGGAAAGCCGTCCATAGGGTGACCTTTGGGACCTCCTTAAAGCCTGAAGGAAAAGGGGGGGGGGGGGGGGAGGGGGGAGGGAAGGCAATGAAAAGGTCATCTCCCAGCTTTATCACCCAGTGTAATTCCTCTCCCCAGCGGTAGTCCAGGACGCCAATAAAGCGAAGATGCCCCACGGCCACCCCCGCCTGCTAGCAGGGCCGTTTCTCTCCTCCCTTCAGCAGCTAACTCCTCCTCCGCGGCGCTCATCTGGCCCGTACCACCCAGACAGAGCGGACTTGCTCGGGGTCCCGCCGCCCAGCCCAGTCGGACCCAGCTCCGGCTCCGGCTGCGCGGCCGCTCCACTGCCCCGGTTCCCGTGTCAGGGAGTTGAGATGTTAACTACAGCAAAACGCGAGGCTTAAAGTCCCTGATGCATGATGAATGGGTGCTGGGCCAGCATCTTAAAATCTATGCTTTTGCTTCTCCTTAAACACTTTAAATTGACAGCGCAATAGATCAAACACTTTTACTGAAAGGAGAAGCTTTGGCAATTTAATTTAACCAAGTGCACACTTATCAGTATCCCAGTCCCGTGCCCGTTCCGTCCCATCCACCGTCCCCCCCGCCGCTTCCCCACGCCATTACCCCTTCCCCGGGTGAGCGGGGACCGGGAGGGGGTGACAGCACGGCCCCGAGGGCTCCGCGCCTCCCGGCTTCTGCCGGCCGACCGGCCCGCATCCTTCCCTCCATCCCTCCCCTTTCCCCTTCCTTCCCTTCCCTCCCCCGCCTCTCCTCCGGGTGGAGAAGTTGGCGCGCTGCCCATTCAGGCATTCAGCGTCAGCTCCTCAGGGATCAGCAAGCAAAGTCACAGTCTGCACAAACAGAGCTTTCAAATTCATAAAATTCATAGGATTTTTCACAAATGAATGAACACAATTTTCTACCAATTTCCTCATTATGCAAATATGCAAAATATCAAATTTAGGCCAATTAGGGTCCTCCACAGTCCCAAATTCACCCGTTTAAGCCATAATTGCAGAAACTATCAAATAATTACGGTCGCTAATTGGAAATATTTGTGACAGATACAACAAATTCTTGCGCAAATTACATTTCATTCTAGGAACCACTGCGCGCCACTGAAATTTTATCGAAGTCTAATTTAACTTACATAATGAGTTGAATTGAGTACTTGTTATCAAATTTGAGCAATTCATAGCCCCGTAATGTGGAATGATCAAATAAATTAAAAGGGAATTTATTCAATATTTTGTTGCGATCCTTTTTTTCGAAACCATTGCTATTTTGTAGGGAATTTCCTTCTGCTCCGGCTGCCCGAGGTGGGTGACATGTGTCATAAAAACCCCAGCAGCAGCCGGAGAAGCAGCAGCAGCCAAGTGTCCTGAGAGCTGACAGAAGATAAAGGGCAACATTTCCAGTTATAGCTTCTTCCCCCGCACCATCACTCTTCCTGCAGATGGAGGGAGAGGGATCGTAAAATGCACGCTCTTACTTTGAAAAATACCTTTGGATGCTACATAATTTCTTTTTTTTTTTTTTTTTTGCTAATGCTTCCGGGTGACAGAGGAGCAGAGGGGTGAGCATGTCGCGGCCCGGCTGTGCCACCGGGAGCCACTCGCCGGGGCGAGCTCGGGGCCCTCCCCGCAAGGCTGCGGTCCCCGGGACCAGGCTGTGCCCCCCACCAGCAGCCAGCTGGGCGCGGAGAGCGGGCTGTGCCTTTTGGGGAGGCCTGCCCCCTGCTTCCCTCCCCCTGTGCGTGTGCACAGGAGCAGGCGTGGGCGCAGGGCGGCCCGCTCCGCCGGCCGAGCCAGCCCCAGAGCGCAGTGCCCGTGCGGGGTGGTGTGGGCACGTCGCTTTGTGGGTAGCCGGAGGCTCTGCAGCCGCTTCTGGCAGCTCGGGGAGGGGGGCTCCGGGTGAAAGGACCGCGCAAAATGCAAACTAATGCTATGCATTTGTACACAATAACTGGGTATAACAGATAATTATTAAATACATACTTTGGGCTTGTGCGTAAGACATTATATACAACCTATATTTATATCTATACCCCTTGAGTTACCCTCCAAGAAGAAGGTCAGTTCCCTGGACATGAACATTTATTTTTCTTTCTCACAGCATACACACACACGCACACATTTTTTAACTGCCTGTGGCCTCGTTGGCGGATTATAAATGTCTCCTTCTCGCTGTGATTTGTTTAATCCGTGGAAATGGTGCTGGTCCTATGTAAACAAGCCAAGTGCGGAATGAAGGCAGTCACCCATGCGTGGCCAGCCTGCCTATTTGTCAGAAAACCTTCATAAATACTGAGCCGGGGCTGGGCAAGGATGTGATGTCTCCATTTTTGCCAGGAAAGGGCACGGGGAAGACAAAGCGAGGCAGAGCGCCGTGTAACCTTTCAGGGAGAGCGAGCGCGGTGCTCCCGCCCGCCGGGGCCGGGGCCGGGGCCGGTCCTGGTCCTGCCTCGCCGCCGCCGCCCGCCCCTGGGATGGTGAACCGGCGCTCGGGAGGCAGTGCAATAATAGCCTTATAGAATGCAGGCGTCCAGCATATTCACGCGTGCAAAATCACACACCAAGTCCAGGGCGCCGAGCGGTTGTCGTTCAGGTTTTTAATTTCATTCTGGTTATTTGGGGGATTTTTGGGGGGCTGGTTTTGTTTGGTTGCTTTGTTGGGTTTTTTTAAAATTATACGGTGAGTGAGGATAGAAAGGTGATATCCTCTTCATGTCCTTTGCTCCAGCTCCTACTGTCATTTTATTCCCTGCAAAACTGTGAGGACCAGAGCTTTTTTGTTGTTTTTTCTTGGGGTTTTTTGTTTGTTTTTTGAAGGGGTGTATTTCTTTCTATTAACACTTATTAATCTAAAATGTCAGTGTGATTGAAGAAAATCTTAATTGTTCTCAAAGACTGCCTTACTGCATCATTACAAGAACTTATTGTGTCCATCGTGTTATTTATTTATATTTTACTTGAAGAAAAGCGCCTGAGCACCTAATCAGACACTTTATAGCAAAACCAGTAATTACTTCCGGTAATTATCATGCCCCTTATTTAAAAAAAAAAAAAAAAAAAGAAAGAAAAAAAGAAAAAGTGAGAAAATGTCGAGTATTAAAACGTGAAAGCAGCTATTAATCAAACCTTTACACCTTCTTTAACTCAGGCGTGATGGTGGGTGTTATCATAAATCTACTCTGATAGTAACACAAGAATAATGAGTTCAGTAATGATACCGATGATGATGATAATGATTTTAACCAACAAAGAATGGTGTAGATTTATTGCTAATAATGTGGTACAGGAACCTCTTCATTAAAATTACCTATATGTACTCCTCACTGTTGAAAAGGAGATTACAAAGAGTAGTTTTGCGCATTACCACAGCCCCACGCAGCCGCCGGAGAGAGGCTGCGGGCAGCACCCGAGGCCCTGACCCAGCGCCTGGCCGTGCCGCCGGGGGATGCGGGGCCGGGGTGCCCCTGCCCAGCCGAGCGGAGGGTCGGTGGCTGGGGCGGGGGGAGCTCACCGGGAGCAAGGGCTGCCAGCTCCCCCCGGCCAGGCCCCTCCACGCCACCGCAGGGTGAGGCGAGGACAGGAACCCCGCATTTCTTGGTGGTTGCCAGCTTCGGGCCGGGCTGCAAGTGACCTTCCCCAGTCACGGGTGGAAGAACCGGCCAGGGGCTTGCTGGAGGAACAGCTGCCTCCGCCCGAGCCTCCTGGCCACACCTGGTCCCGCAGCACTGTCGGGTTCCCGGCTCCGCTCCCGTTTCCGCGCGGAGGGAGATCCGTCCCGGGAGCCCTCCTTCCGCCGGGCCGCGGTGCCTATGGGCCGACTTTTTAACACTTCTCCGGTTCTCCTAAAAACTCCTGACCCTCGTCCCTCGTTCCGTCTGAAGGCAAGCCGCGGCTATATGTGTAGCGTCTTGCCTGTAATCTGTTTGCAATAAGGAATTTTCAATGTTAAAAAAGCTAATAAAATTGATTCAGGTAAGATGCGCGTAATAAAACAGTGACATAATTACAGTTTGTACATAATAATACA
>NC_142203.1:54060875-54103375 GCF_049639895.1 Pseudopodoces humilis | reverse complement strand
GAATAAAAGGCAGTTGAAAACATGAATGGAGAGTAAACAAACCGGCTGCTGCTTTCATAGGTCATGACAGACTAGGAAAAGCTGAGAAGAGTTTCCAAACAAGTACTTAACAGGTAGCAAGTAAGGGAATTATAAATAAATACAAGGCAAAAGTAGGCCTTGCAGTTTTCATGGTACTTTTTATCTGCAAATTTGTGCCAACAGGTAACATGGTAGGTTAGATGCTCTTCATCAGCATTACCAGATTCGTTATATGTAAACACGTGCCTCTTCCTCCTATAAAACAACTCCAGAATTAGAAACAAGATGCAAGAGGTCCTCTGATATCATTACAGCAGTGGAAATGTTGATTAAGAGGATAGTCCATTCTCCCTCCGTGTTATTGCACACTTGGACTGTCCATATAATGGTAGAGATGGCATTGTGAGAATAAATTTATAAGCACCAGGGTCCAGCCACCCCTGCCTGTCACCTGCATATACCCAGATGTGTACACTCTCCATTTGTATACACATGCACACTAACTTTCCTCGTCCTTTTTTGAAATATCATTGCATATTTGCTTTGCACTGACACCATCCAGAAGATCTCTTCCTGTCTCAGAAGTGTTACAAGCAGCTAGAACAAAGGCATGCCTTGCAGTAATTGCACAAAGTTTCCAGAGAAAAAGGTCGATGGATCTTGGTATGATTTCCCTTCTTTGAGAAGCTGAAAAGGGGATGTTATGCCAAGTCCTAAGCACCTTGCAAGAGAGGAGATGAATAAATCTTCTGGCTTAATTCATTTCTGTGTCAACTCCTTCAGCATTATTGATTGGTCAGAGTAGAGCTGACCAAAAGGGGATGAGGGTGGGAGGGAAAGACTTTTAAAATGTGGCTTAATCTTCTCAAGCTACTTGGACACTTTTTATTCCTTAGGTCACTTAGAAGGTTGCTGTAACTTTCCCCTCACTTCTGCTCTTTCAGCTGTGCCCTGACTGTCTCTTCCTTCTTATAATGAACCTGAGCTATTCCTTCATCCTCAAGGTCCTTTAAAGCCCTATTGTTATCTTAGCTCTCATCTTTGCATTGAGACACGGATATTTCCCTGAATAGCTGCTGGTGCCAGCTTTCATTAGTCGCTTCTTAGTTTTTAAAGGAAGCAACTCTGTGCTCTCTTGGGCTTCCCAGTGTACCCCAGTCATTTGCAAAACATTCTCCAACTCTCCCCAATCCCCTCAATCTCTCCCTACTATCCGGAAAACATTGTTGAGGAGTTCTTGATTCCCTCTATTTCCTTGGCTCCATCTGTGGGAGCTGCTGTCCCATGTCATACTCCTGAAGTCTGTGCTTTGAGTAAGTGGCCTCATCCTTGACTCTATGCTTGTACAGTGCTGAGCACAGCACTGAGCCTTATGCCAGGGGGATTTAGGCACTGTTCTATTTCAGTATTTGATGGAAGAACAGATTTCATACTGCTTTAAAATTCATTTCAAAAGGTGAAATTCCCCTTGGTATAGAATGTTGCTCAAGCAATGTTCCTTTCCTCCACCTTTTTGCCGAAAGGTAAAAAACATACTCTTGAAGATGACCCATTTCTAATCATATTCTTACTTGAGGATTACTTTCAGTTGCTAGGTCTGTGTAACCCTTGGATTACCTTGCCACTAATCCATCCCATTGTTAAGAATCTGCGTTTTTACACCTATATTGATCTCTGCAGCTGACTTGGCTTCAACAGGAACTAGGCACTTGCATGTAAAAGCAGACTTCACCTCCTTTAGAGGCTTAGTATCCCAGTACAATAGCAAACAGAAAATCTACTTAAGAGGATTATATAACAAAAGAGGTTTGGTATTTTTTACAGGTCAACATAAATTACAACTTTCTTTAGCTGTTCAGATCTGGTTCAATTCAATATCAGAATAAATTCTATACATTCAAAGCTGGCCTCATACAGAGCAAGATCAAGCCATTATTTTAATGTTTCAGGTCTTTTACAATTTTCTTTTCAGTAGAAAGGTCAGAAATCTGACTGGTCTTTCTCAGTAGTGTTAAGTTAAAGGCTTCAAAATGCTTCAGAGAATTTTGGCTCAAATACAGAAATCACTGATCTGGCATGAAACCTGGTCTATCAGTTCCATCAAGGCTGAGATTTTTCCTAAACTTAGCTGTTAGATTATATTCTTGAATAGAACATATTCTTAGGTTAAATTGTATTATTGGTGGGGGGGGCAGTATATTATTTTATTTTAAATGTAAAACTTTACCTAAGTGGAATGTGCGAAAGGGAAATGATTTCAAATAGTTTATCCCAACTTAAAAACAAAGTCAGATCTCAAAAGTAAATATTTTGAGTAAATATTTTGTTCTCAAGCACAATCAGTCATTATGCAGATCTTTCAATACAGGTTTTCCTCACACTGTAGCCTTTTTCCTATACCTATTTTTTTCTATATCTATTTCATCAAAGTCTATGAATTGCTGTCATGCACTGAATTAATTTCCCACTGAAGAGATACTTAGCTGCATCTCTTCATCTGGCTGAATTAAACCCAATGTATTAAACAAAAACAAAGAGCAGTTAATCTCAGTTTTTATTCTACAGCATTGATAAGGTTAAATTAAGACTAGATTTTAGGCTGGCATTTTTGTAGTTTTTTGTGGTTTTTTGTTTGTTTGTTCATTTGTTTGTTTTGTTTTTTGTAATCTTTGTTTGGATATGCCAAACTCCACATATTCAGAGCCCGACTTTGCATTTCCATTTTAGGTATCTCTGAGATTAGAATTAGGTACACAGCATGTACAAAATTGCTAGTTAGTGCAACACATAACAGAACTGAAGTAATAAGAGAAAACAAGAAGCAAGTACATTTTTCAGTTATTCTGATGTGGAATATAGTATTTAGAATAAATTATAGACTTTAAATTGTACCTTTCAATGATGTATTTATTTTGCCTTTAGTTCCTTTGGTTCTGCTACTGAGTTTACCCCTGAATGAAGCAACTCTGTGGACATAAATGAAACACTTTTAGATTTGCACAGATAAAACCAAGATCATAATCTGACATTAACTTCTAGTTAACTAATATAAAACTGTATCATTATAGTATTTTAATTAATTCAGTAGAAGTGGACTCTTCTTTTACAGTGTTAATTGGAAAAATTAAACCTAGATTTGTTTTTTGAATCTTTCTGAACTTGAAAAGAAACAGATTCTGTCCACTGCCTGCAGACAGGCAATCAAACAGTGAGCATGCTTTCAGTTCCAGACCAGCTCCTACTTACAATGAGTAGAAACCTGTTACAAAAACCTCAGCCACCACTATACAAATAGAACAAAGCTATTTGGGACCAGTGAAAACCAAAAACTCTACCAATAAAGAGAAAAAAATATCTCCACCACACAAGAGCAACAAACCAGTTAACTGAATACAATTCCACTGGTCACTAATAAGAACTAATTTTTCTTTAACATAACTATACCTGTCTTTGTAAGACTCCAACAAGTATATTTTTCCTTAATACTTTGTATTATACCATGAGAGGGCAACATACTTTCTTCTTGACATTTTCCAGTAAAATTCCACAGCATACTTTACCAGAATCTGCCATTCTAACAAAAGCTCACATACAGTTACTAGGATTATTTTTGTCCTTGGATCTTGTCCTTTGTCTTGGATCCTGATCTGCTTTGTTCAGATTATTAGATTAGGTCTTTGCAGATGTAGAAAAAGCAATAGTACCTGTAACAGTAACTTGGGGGTTGGTGAATTTCTGTGATAAGGTGGAGGGTGCAGTTTTTAATTAAACTAATATTTACCTGTTCCACATTTTATCTTAAAACAATTGCAATTTTATTTAAAGGATAAATAAAAATGTAAGTAGATGTAATAAAACTTACTGCCTATGAACAAAGTTATAAAATAAAGGCTCTTTACTATAGTACTATATTAAAGTACTATACTAAAGTACTTTACTAAAGTACTATAGAGCTGGTTTAATTAATGCTGTAATCTATACATAACTCCTGATGAAAGTATTTCATATCCAGGATGTGTAGTATACTAACATGAAGAGATACAGTGAACAGTAGAGAGCATCAAATGTTTACAGATGTAGCACTGCATAAAATGTGACAGACATTGAACAGAAAATATATCCTTCAGAAACAGAAAGGTGCACTTGCACCATGTTATTTGTATGTAAAATATGAAGCATCCCTGGTTTCTGAAAGCTGGAGAAGAGCGTTGTTCACTAATTAAGGTGGCATATCACAAAACCCATACAAATGCTTCTTTTTTGCCTGCATACAAGATGGCCAAAAGTATGAAGACTTTTGACATCTGAATTGTCAAATTGCTCATCAGGTATAACTTCAGATAGGAGCATCCAAATTCTGATTATTCCTTGCTTTGGTGTAAGTCTGCTAAAGTCATCATGATAGAAACCATTGTGTGACTAACTAGCAAAAGCCCAAAGCCTCCCTTCCTGCATGTGCAGATGTCATTCATTTTGGGAGAAGTCTTTCTCTCTGCATGCACCCTTTCTCTCATGTCATTCCTACATCTCCAAGCTTTCCTTGTACAATGAATGCATAAGTAAACCTTCCTAAGCAAGACCTTGTGATCAATACCACATATACTATCGATCCCATTGCCATTTTTTTTAAAGTTTCAAGTGGTATGTCCAAGAAATACTGCCAAGTACTGTTACATAGAAAAATCTCTGCAGATTTCCATGGGACAAAAATCCCTCCAAACAATCTCTGTGGAACTTTGTAGATACTGCTCATCAATGACCTTTGGCACTGCTTCTTTTACACATTCAAACCTGATACTATCATGATATTATCCCAGTTTCTTGAAAACAGAAGTAGCTGTCTTCTGGATCATTCCTCTGAGTGTAATAAAAGCTGCAGGGAAGGATGAAGGAGTAAACATGTGTTATAAAGAAATGTTGTTACCGGCTGCAGAGACGCATTAAAAACCAGGAATTTGTTGACCAGTGCCAGGTAAAAGTGCATCAAAGAGAGCACTGGTGGTGTGGCCAGTCAGGGATTTCTGGTGGCTTTCCATGTAAAACATCACAAAGGTAGCAGTTTGGGAACAGGACATTTGTTGTACTGCTGGTCTGTTGCAATGGAGCTGGGGAAGGACTGAATTAGAGAGCTTCTAAGCCTGCCTTGGCTTTGACAAAACCTGCAGTTTTGTTTAGGTTTAACTTTCCAGACATTTATTCATAATTTATTACCATTTCCCAAAAAAAAAGAAAAAACCAAACCCAAAAAAAACAGAAATATCAATGAGAAAGAGGAGTTTATGATACTTATATACAACCCTGGGAAAAAAAACATTTAAAGGATGTTTAAGTACATGCATAAATCCATTCACATGAGTATGAAATCACTCTGATTTCTGCAGCTATATGCACTCAAGTGGACTATGGTTGAAGCAGTGATAGAGCTCAAGCATGGGAAGCTAATTTTTCATTTTAAAAATTACTTGTTTCCTAAATTGAAAGTGTCAGGTACTGCTATTTTTCTTGATTTCAATACCTGTTGTCTTGAATGAAGAGGAGGAAAGCACTCTAAGAAGGTGATTGCTTACGTAATTCAAATAAGGGCAAAAGTGCTGCGCTGGTATGAGATTATAGACAAAAATTTCTTCCTGAGTAGTTCAGAATGCAAGGGCAAGTTAGGAGTGCTTTCATGGACACAGATTTAAAGCAAATAAAATTGCTAAAATCCTTTTTTTCATGCAAAAAAGAGATGTTTAGATTTCTCTTGGGAATATTTTCTGCATTTTAATGTGTTCAGCTTCTTTCTACATAGAGAAACACAATAAATGTATAGTTTTATCATACCAAGTGACTTGTTCTGTAGTTCTCAAGTGTAAAATTTCCATTTTTCTGAACAGAGAGAAAGAAGAAGGAGTTTCTGGTGGGAGGTGATATTAACAGGTGTGTCAGTATAATCAAGTGTATATTTCATTTTAGCATGAATTCCTGCATGAGTTATAAACACTAGATGTGAAATTTTAGCAATGCCTTGCAAGCTCTGCTCTGCAAGTCACCTCACAGGGAGGCTGTCTCACCAGTTTTATTTGCATCACACAAGTACTTGGATATCTACTTCCAATATAAAACCATGCTCTCACTCATTTTTTATGAAACTTTTCAGATCTGTGCCACTTAGGACAGTTTTTCAGCTTCCTTTTTCAGAAACAATGGTATTCATGTTACAGAAAGGAATTAGTAGTACTCATAGTTTTCCATACAATTGTTGTTTAATACAAAATATAAATTAACCTTGCCTCCTTCTCTTAAGATCCTTTAATTCCTTCTCCTTAGTAATTTAAAGTCCATGATACCTGCTTCTTCCAAATGTTTCCTCCAAGTGAGTTAAGGAACAGATAGACTAGCCTAAACTATTGCTTTGAGGACACTGCTCCATTTTTTTTTTCTTGATATTAGAGGTACTTATTTAAGGGCAGAGGAAAAATAAACAGCAAAAGTGAATCTGTGTAGAAAATACCATACTTAATTCTGCAGTGTTGCCATCTGGTAGATGAATTGTTTTTTTCCAGCACAACACATTCATACTTTGAATATCACCAGCATTCCAGCTTTGAGCATGCGAGGAGATATCTGTCTGAACAGTTTGTGCAAAAAAGTGAATAGATTATCATAGGCTAGATAATTTTTTATATGCATTGCCAAGCTGATGTGCTGTCTTGTGTGAAGAAGGACTGG
The DNA here is from genome assembly GCF_049639895.1 of Pseudopodoces humilis. Taxonomy (NCBI): domain Eukaryota; kingdom Metazoa; phylum Chordata; class Aves; order Passeriformes; family Paridae; genus Pseudopodoces; species Pseudopodoces humilis. Next base: position 54,096,643 of record NC_142203.1, on the reverse strand, counting down.
TCTGAAGTAGGTAAGAATCATATTGAATATGGTCTCTGTTCTTCTGGTGTCACAGGATTAAAAAAATATATGGGTACCTGAGTGTGAATGGCTTATTTGATTAAAGAGATGCAAAAGCCATGCTAGAGCTGGTATGACATGACAGGAATGAGGCCTGACAGGATCCACCTGTACTGCTGGGGAAAACACATCTTTGGGCATAAGCCAGAGGGTCTGAGTGAGAGGCCCTTTAAACTAGAACTAGTGGAGGAAGAGAATACTGACAGCATTGCATAGGTAAGCCAAAGGCTGGCATGGCACTGCCTGGTAGTGGCAGTGCTAGCAGGGAGCATTTACACTGCTCTTGGGAGCACAGAGGGCTCTAAAATTCTTCTACACCAACTCAGTGTGAAAAAAATCAAGAATGTACACCTGTTCATACCTGATTTACCTGATAAAATATGGCCAAGCAACTTAATTTTTTAGGTTTGTTGCTTTTTGGTTTCGGGGGGAATTTTTTTTGTCATATCATTATGTTCTCATAATCAAATCAGAATCTCAAAAGCTCAGACTAGATGATTTGAGTAAGTTTGTCCCTCTCTTTGGGATATTTCCTGCTGTGTATAATGAGATATCATGGATAGAATGGGGGTGGGATAGGAGAGTAGATGGCAGAATGCCCTTGGATTTTGACATAATGTAGAGCTACTTACTCTGAGTATCATACAGCTGCTTACTCTGATTATCAAACAAGCACGAGAATGGCAGAATCTGTCTCTAAAATACACTTCCATTAACAAGCAGCAAAGTGAGAACAGATATTCAGCATGAAACAGTGTTGAAGAACCTGCTTCTAAACTGAACAGCTCTTACAGATGAAGACATCCTAGGCTCACATGGACAGAATGCTTGTTAGAAATTGGCGTGCATCTTCTGCTGTTTATTAATCCCAAGGGAATCCAGTCTGTGCACTCCATCACCACCCTGTAATGTGAAGTGAGGCAAGTAGTGATGGTCAGAAATTTGCTTTGAAAATGCACTTCTGATGCAATTTTAAAAACTGCCTTAGGCACTAGGAATTCCATGCATGAGATGAGACTATCAGTTCATCAGTTACACAAATGTTTGATTTCTGTTTTGCCAGGGATCTGTGTTCACTGTTCACTAAAGGCCAGCCAAAGCAGACGGAGTGGGATGGGCTCTTAGCTTGTGACCATCTCGTTTGTGGGGGTGTGGAGTCTGTAATCTCTACTGCCAGTTATAGACTCAGGAGTCAATTAGTGAAAAGCAATTTTAGAACCTCTAGACAGAAATCATGCTCCTCAATACTTCTTTATTTCTGCAATGTTATAGGCACTCATTTACCAGCATATTAAAAAAAAAAAAAAAAAAGGCAGAAAATAAGGACTTCTGGTTAAAATTATTGTTACAATTCTAAAGCATCAGCTCTGTCTAGTATTTGTCCCTTAAACCTTTTTCCCGGATGGGAATTTAAGTAGATTGCTAAGTATTTGACAGATCTCAGTCTCAAGATCAATACTGAATTGGAAGACATAGCTAAGCATAACTAGGGGGAAATAATTAACAAAATTAAGGAGGGTTTTGCTCTATGGGGAACTATTAAAGTTATCTTTATGGGGTCATGTAAATGTAATAAAAGACTCTGCCTGCACTACAATTTAATTCTATATCAGAAATGGTCCCTGTAGATGTACCAAAAGATTATTTTACTAAAATTGTATGTGTATTCTCTTCTGGGCTAAAAAAAAAGGGGAACAAAATCTTAAAAGGATAAAGTTGTGAATTTTGCACAACACATATTTAAAGTTGTCTGAACTTCATTTGTATCTATGGTATTTAGTTGGATTAAGAGCACATTTCACATGAACGGTTATTCTACTCTACAGGAAAAGGAGAACATAATTATATAGCTGTACATTTGGACAGTACACATACTTTCATTGGCAGAATCAGCCCATGTATTTTTTGTATTTTAAGACTGCAGAAGATGGTACTATCAGAAGAATCCCAAATAACACACATCTCTGTAAGTCTGTGAATTAACTATCCTTTAAAAAACAGAATGCAGATGTAATTTTAATTTGCTTTGTAACAAAAAAAAAATCAGACTGAAGAATGTGATGTTTTAATATATATTTTAGAGATGTGTGCAGCAAACCTGAATTGTTCATTACTGATTTAAATTCTTCTAACTAAATGCTAGCATGCAGCTCTCTGAGGATATGTTGTTCTTTTTTGCCTGTCCTTTTCATTAGTGCTTTTGCAATTACACTAAAAACAATTTAGTCTAATCAGAAGTTCTCTTAAAATAATGTCAACCCTTATCTTAATTCAAAACCAAGGCTATCATAAGAGAACGTCAAACTGAATTAATTTTGCTCTGTCAACGCCACATGGATGGTGACCCACAGCCTTGCCCACGGTTGAAAGCACCCATTTAAATATGGGGTTTGCTCATTGGTGGAAGATATCGGTTCTGTATAAGCAGGGAGACCCAAGGACAATTTGTAGGTTCATACCCTGACAGTATAACAAAACCATGTCACTGCTTTCTCTGTGCTCTCTTTTAATGAGAGCCCAGGATGCAAATGCAAGGAAGCCATATTGTGCTCCCTGGCCTTTGTTGCAGCTCTCTTGCTTCATTCCTGTTTCCCAAAATTTTTAATCCAGCATCAGAAGACTATCTTTGCCATTTCATCAAAATGTTCCTGTACCAAGTGTCAGGTCGACATAAAATGTTATGTGAGATTTTTCAGCCTGATTCAATAATTTTCATCTGTGGGATCAGTGTCTGGTAGCACAAAGAGCTGCTTTTCTTGAATAAAGTTTCAAACAGCTGGGCATCTTGTTTCTGGTGTTGCTCTAAATACTCATACTTATCAAGTGTATGTAATGAATCATGACTAAACACACCTCTAGTCACTTCTTCAAGACTCATAATGTTCAGCTACCACAATTTGTCCTTTGCTTTTAACACCAAACTAGCACTTCTTTCCAATGTTTAAAAACAATTTAAACGACGAGAGAAGCAACAATTATGATCATAACCACCAGTCTAAACTAGGGTGCCCTGTCCATAGAGGCATCTGCTTTGGAAGGTAATATGAACAGGAGGAACATGTAGGCTTATGTACCCCTTGTGAAAGTAATTTGTGAATAAACTGCTGGTATTTAGTATCCAGAGACTAGCTTAATCCTCAAAGCTCAAAATTCGTGTCTCTTCCAAAGCTCTTTGGCATCAACACGTTGCATTCAGTTTTTCAAAGCAGAAGCTAATTCTTCCACTGAGTTCTGCTTTCACTGATATCCTGTGACATTGACTGTTTAGCTAATTGCCAGGTTAAATAAAAAAATAACTTTCACCATTCTGAATTTGCTGTCTACTTATTTCCATGCCCTATAGTATTTGTGTTGTAAGACAGACAGGAAAACATCTTGTACAGGCCATTTGTAATTTAAATATTTTTATCACGTCCTTTTTTCATAGAAAAGAAAAGAAATAAAATCCCTTGATCTTTTATCTGCATGTAAGGGTTTTTCACTGCCTGCATTTTCTTCTAATGATTTTCATTCTCCAGGGCTCTACCAACACTGCCACATTGATCCCATGTCCAGCCTTGAGCCTGAGTCCAATCTACTTCACCTTTCCATTGTTTGGACATAAGATTGGACTTGGATAATGCCACAGGGTAGGATTCAGCTGCAGCTCATTCCACACTGAGTGAAGTGAAAAGCTAAGCCTGAACACATGCAGGCACAGTGGTATTACTGGAGGCTAGGAGAAAAATCAGCTGCTGGGATCCCTGCTCTGGGCTGCCTTCTGCTCTTTTTTTCTAGTGCAGTACAGACCTAGCCTAATTCTGCAAATGTGTCTTTTAGATTCAGCAAATAGAACTGAGGACAGCATTCCAGAGCAGGGAAAGCATTTATTATGCTAAAAAAATATGATGGCATTTTATTTTCTTCCTGATTATCATCAGGATTCAGACACATACAAAAACCTTGCCTTCTTTTGATAAGCACAGCCATTTTTTAGTTTAGAACTTCCCTGAGATACACACTTTCTCCTTACACTTTCATTACTTATTTGATTAGTTTTCACATTACTTACTCAGCTCATTCTGAGATTCTCATAATCTTTTTGAGGTTTGCATATCTGAATTGTTTTTATGACTACAGAAAGTTACTGTCTGTACACTGTTAATTAATAAAGTTGCATGTAATCAAAATCAGGTGCTCAGAGACTTTGGGACTGAACAGAGATTTTGGAGGACTCTGAATAAACTTACTGAAAATACATTCTCTTCTCTTCAGCATGATTAATTAAAAATACATTAGAGGAAAACCTGTTTCAGAGTTTCTGTTCTGGGAATCGTGATGATGTGTGATGTTGAATGGCTATTAGGGATGTCAAATGATAATAGGGACAAGCATTAATGTGAACAAGAATGTTTTTACTGTCTTCAGTGGGACACAGCTGTACTGCCACATAACCTGCTCCAGTCTTAATATGTGTACACATAATTGAAATATAGAATCAGAGAGTTACTAAATGATTAAGGTTGGGATAGACGTCTAAGATAATCAGGTCCAATCATTTACCTAACACTACCAGGTCCACCACTAAACCATGTTCCTAAACACATCTACATGATTTTTGAACGCTTCCTGGGCAGCCTGACAATGAAGAAATTTTTTCTGATATCTGATAACTACACCTCCCCTGATTCAATTTGAAGCCAATTTCCTCTGGCTCCGTTGCCTGTTATTTGTGAGAAGAAGATAATCCCCATGTGGCTACACCCTCCTTTCAGGCGGTTGTAGAGAATGATCAGGTCTCCCCTGAGCCTCCTCTTTTCCAGGCTAAAGAAACCCAGATCTTTCAGCTGCTTCTCATATAACTTACTTGTCTAGACCCTTCACAAGCTTTGCTGCTCTTCTCTGGACATGTTCTAACACCTCAAAGTCTTTAGTGTAATTAGGGGTGTAAAGGCCCAGCCCTCATTGAGCAGTTTATTTAAAAGTGGCATAAAGTACTACTTTTCCCTGAGGTGGCACAAAAGACAACTTGACAAAAATTCTCAGGAGGTTAAAAACCAAACTTTACTGGCAATCTTTAGAAGATCCATAACCTAGCAAAATTTAAAACAAACATTCAATCAGAATAAAGTATTTCACAAAATATTGCGTTAACAAACTCTAACCCATCCAACCTTAAATTACCTAGATTTCAAGTAAAGGAAATTAGGAGAAGAAAAGGAAAAAAAAGCAAAAAAAGAGAGAAAACCAGGATGTAGGATCCATCTTGGATCCAGCATGGTCTCAGCTGTCTCAAAATCCAGGGACAATAGCAAGGCAGCTGTGTGCATATCTGCACAATGTTTTTTATCTGGTCTGGCCATCCACCACGCCCAGATTTGGTCTCCTGGGGCAGGGTGTGGGGCATTGCTTCCACTGTGCCAGAGACTGACAGCCATTCTGGACTGGACTGGAGGCTCCAGGGATGCAGGGTGTGGAGCAGTGCGCCATTCCACCCTCACAGAACTTGCTCTGCCCTACCTCCCACCTCCCTGTGCAGACACATGCACACATGTGCCAGTGGTTTTGAGCCAATGATTTTCTCCAGTGTCATACAAGGAGCTATTTCTTTCTGTGACTGTCCTCACTAAACGGAACTGCTCATTTCCAGAGAGCAGGAGTGCTACTTACAACTTCTACCCATGCCTGCCTACTTTTTGCTATCCAATACTCAATTACAAAATGATACACTCATGGATAGCTAGCTGTCCTCAATAGCTTACTATTCACCCATGAGCTGAAATGCTAAGAAAAATGTGAAAGAGGATGTGGAAGGGTAGATGCCCCATCCCTGAGACCCTTCAAGGTCAGGTTTGACTAGGCTCTGATCAAGCTGATTTAGTTGGAGATGTCCCTGCTCATTGTTGACTCAAGTAAATGACCTTTAAAGGTCCCTTCCAACCCAAACCATTCTGTGATTTTAAGATTTTATACTTCAGCTCTCTTGTGAGAGAAATGACTACCCATGTGACAGGCAGCCTACCTGAGTCCATTTTATCCAACATATTCTGACATTCGCTTGAGCACCTCTTTTTGAGTGCTCTATGCTCAGGATTTGGAGTTCTAATTCCTTTATCAACTTGCTTTTATGGTCATTGATACTTTTGAAAATTGGCTGGAAAAAAAAACCTCAAAATGTAAACCTGAAATATTTAGCTCCCTTTGTCTGACAATAATTAATAACACAAGTAATGAAATAGGCTGTGTATGCTCAAATCACATTATTTTAAGTTAGATCATGACTTACCTGGATGTTGGTAATATCAGGAATCAGAACCGTGCAAACTTCTGTGTATAAGAAGGCAAAACTTCCTACCTGTAAAGGGAAGACACACTCCTAAAATTCCCCCTGGTCTGTAGTGATGCAATTTTGGGACACAGTAGCAGAAGAAATATAAATGATACTTGAGTGTTTCGTTCCAGACACTCTGTCTCCCTAATGATACATCAGAGTATTTTCATCTAACCTCTCCTGCTAAATCATTGGTAGTATTGGCTAGATATTGATGATAAATGTATCATATTGATAGCTAAATATTGGTAGCTAAATGTATCATAATGCATCATTGTAACATCTCCAATACGTGCTGATAAATGACTTCAATTTCTTGCTACAACAGCAATTTATGAAAGAATATCATATAAACTTCAAGATAAACTCCCACAATTTGAAGAGATTGCCTCTTTTTACACTTTATAAATAGAAGCAAAGATTGTACATCTCCTCCAATATCTGTGTTGAAATGGTCTATTCTTATTCCCAAAGGGAGCAGTATAGTGCTCAAATGGGAGTTTCTTTCTGGTTTAAACTGTTGTAAATCTGGAAGAGCTGAGGCATTTTACTCCAAAGAGGGATCTGTCCCTAGAAGACTGCCTATTGTTACCTCTGCATCTCTCAAGCTTTACTGAATTGATTTCCTTTTTCCCTCTTTTTGCAAGGAGCCCTCAGCCAAAGAGAGCTGGCTGCTTGGGGATTGCCAAAATGGAACAGATGAAGAATGTCACTGTTTTCAAAGAAGGTATCTTAGTAAAATGCAGCAGGTGTTTCCCCTCCTTCCAAAGGGGAAAACTCTTTCCAGAGGAGGATAATATTAGTTGTTATTATTATTAGACGTAAGAAGCCTTAAGACATTGTTCTGTGGAAGGAAGCTTCTATGAGCCAGATAAGACACTGACCTGATTCCACTTTTGCCTGAATTTGCACTTACTAATATCTCGTGCTGGGTGGAGGAAGAGGGGTAAAAATTTCCCCATTAAATGCTGTCAAAATACTTTCAAAACATTTCAATAGCTATTTTCCATGAAACACAAGTGGAAAGCACAAAACAGGTGACAGTAAGGCACATGGTTTATATAATTGCTCACATTTTCACCTCTGAATAGTTACTTTACTTCCAAGTTGCACTTGTAAAATCTTTATGTATCACCATCATTTATTTCTGGTGTGGAATAAATGCACACATGTATTTCAACTAATCAAGTCAGTATACAAGCAGGAACAAGCTGACAAAGTGCTCCTCACAATCTTTTAATGTACCTCTTCTTGTTTCTATATTCCCTTCAGTTGTCATCTCCTCTTCTGTCAAGCTGTTGCAAGCATGAAAATAATAAATAATACATACTTCATAATCCAGCAACTTTATACAGGTGCTTTTAACACACAAGCTCTTCCTTGAGACATGAGAGAGAAAATTTGAGTTGTTGGTCTCTTATTTTAAAATGGGTGAGAAGACATTATGTTCCATTCGTGCTACATCTCACAGATGGTGCCTGGGAGCTGACAGAGATGAGATCTTCCCTCAGTACATATAGCACTGGCACATCAACAGCAACACTAGTTCTTGAAGCAGAGACCCCCCAGGAGCCTCAGGAAAGCCCCCAGGAGGTGAAAGTCTATCAGATTCCCTGAGACCGATCATCTCACATCCCAGGACTGCTACAGTGATGTGGATTAACCCCCACCAAAGAACAGCAGCAGGTCCCAGGTATGGAAACTTGCTTGCTAGAAACTTCAGAAAAGCTGGCCTACACACAAAAACCTATGTCTAAGAGAAGAGCACCTTGTTTTCATCATGCTGGCAGCTGTTGAGTAGAGAAGAGGTCTTGCATGATAAGATTAAGTCTGCTCTGTGTTCATGTGCAGGAAAGAACTAAGTGCTCCTTTTCCTCCTACAAATGTTTCAAACTCCTGCAAATTTGGCCAGGCTTCCCTGAGCTCTGCTTCCTCTGATTTTAGGCTGATGCAACACCAAATTAAAATTAAAACAGCAGAAGCTTCCAAAATTCTAGTGGCTGTTTGCTAGCTACTGATACCCTGGCAAGTGAGGGCAGCTTTAAAGTTCCTCTTGTTCTTCTCTTAGCTCAGAGAATACCAAAAGGGCCGTTTGTGGCCCACACACTTCCTTGTGCAGAAGGAATAGGGATTGATGGAGGACAAACGGGGCTAAACAAGGACTTCATAATTAAATAAAGCAAATTAGCAAATGTTGGAGCAGCCACTAATTCTAATGAAATGGTTTAGGGTAAATAAACTCTCAAGCATTTATACATGAAACCAAATCTGGCATGGAGGAGATCAAGCCAAGCAAGCCCTGTCATATTCAGCTTGAAGTTTGTATAGTAAAACTGATCATATTTCTCAATTCTCAGACAAGGCAGCTCCTCTAAGTGCACCTGTTTAGTTTTGTTTGCAGTTTTTTTCCTTCCGTTCAAGCTGCTCACAACACCAATAAATGACTAAGTAACACCATTACTGTAAAACATGCTGAACACCACAAAGCTGTATTTACTGGAAGGATGTCACATTATTGTTTCCATACCATTAAATACTAGTTTAGGCCTTATATAACCCTTAGAGATAAAAAAGGTTTTTCTTCAAGCCTCAAACAAATGCAGTAGGAGGCAATTTTCCAAGTGGTGAAGAAAAGTTATGCACACAGGTCTTGCTATTCATGCACTCACTAAGAAAATTCAGCTCCTTGCCTTTCCCTGCTCTTCCCAGTTTTCTCAGCAAGATGCAATAGGATTTAGAAAACCAAGAGATAAAATGTTTTGGCCTGAGTGTCAGTGAAAAGAAGCAAACGTTATTTTTCTTCTCCTATTTTAAAACATTATTTGATCTACATTCCCCGCAATTTTAAGAAAAGCTTTTGCAGAGCACAGTGATAATACATACAAGCTTCATCATGTATATGCCCTTTTCTGCTTGATAGTATGAGATTCAGGCTGTCTTCTTCCCTTTCCTTAGGCAGAGTTGTTTTTCCTCTATTTTATTTGCCAGATTTACACAGAGGAGCAATGTATTAAGGGTTCTGAAAAATCAAGGACTTAAGTATTCAGAGGCCCCAGTCTTATTACTTGTGATGTGTTACACAAAGATTAAAAAGATTAAAGATGGGTTATTACCAGCACATGTTACCTGTAATAAGCTGGAACAGAGTTAAGAGTAATCATAAATTCAAAAAACAGGTCACTTACATTGTGTTATGTATGCATTGATTATGGCATAGAAATCTTCATAGATCTGGTCCAATAACCAGGAGGACAAGGTACAACATTTCTTGTCATTCTGGAAAAAAACAGATTTAAGAGATTATGACTGTATTCCACAGGGCTATATTTTACATTCTTGTTAGTCTTTACCTACTCATATTCTTCCAATTACAATCAGGATTAAAAACAGTGATAAGGAAACCTAAAATTAAATAGCTGATTTTCAATCTTCTTCACACTTGTACTTAGTACCAACTTTGTTCTCTCTGATTGGCACAATAATTAACACAAGCTGATTTGTAATTATATGTGCAAGGTACATATGCTATATTTCAGTGTATTTTTTATTTTATCATATAAATATACCCAATGAGAGTGTGACAGTCATTCTACTTTGTGAGACTTTTACATTTTACATACATATTATCTCACAAAAATGACAAAACACTTCTCTTTCCTAGATGATCCTTTTATTTGGAGTTTGGATCAAAATGCATTGGGGGAGAAATTAAAAATAAATTTAAAGACATAAAACTGATTTAAAATTAATTGTATTTAACTGTCTTAAACATATGGCATCCCTTTATTTCCCTGTAAGCAGGAAGTTTATTTAAAACTAGCCAGATTACTAAATGAAAGAAGGGGATTTACATTTAGTGAACTGAGGGATTACTTCTTGTCTCCATGAGCTAATACTTAGATGTCTAACATGCAGATAAATGGCTAGTGAAATTATCCAAAGTGCCTATAGGGGCTACTGCCTCATTTACCCTGAAGTCAATAGGAGTTAGACTTTTAATCTGTAGGAGGGATTTTGAAACTCCCACTGGTCATCTGTCTCCATCTCTAGGCACCAAAATTTCTTTGGAAATCTGACCTCTCACTATTAGGGTTTTGTTCATATTCTCCACTATTTTTGTTCTTAAATTAGAACACAAAACAGTGCCACGTTTTCAGTCTTCAAGCCATTTCTGAATTTTCCATGAGCAATGATAATTAAATGACAAAAGCACTGAACCTGCCAGTTCAGCTAAAAGAAAGAAAACAAGGCATTTCTGAACAATATCTGAAAAGCAAGCATAAACCAATATCAGCACCATGGTAAAGGAAGAAAAAGTAGTTTTTACATTAAAAAGTGTACATTACTGGATTTGAGGACATAATAATTATTTTAATAAAGTCCATGTTGATCTTAAAAGTTTAATGTTTTTCTTCTAATTGCCAAGTAGCTCTCTTTGAGTAGGAGAATGTTTCTAGTATACTTAAATAATACTGAGAAAATCTAACCTCTATTAGAGGCTGAAGTGTTTTACATTTGAATTGAATTTTATTGTTAATGCAATTAATTTTACATGCTTTTTAAATTAAAAAGAAATATCTATTTTAATTCTAGCTTTTCAGTACCTCTAGAAATTCCCAAAAGCACACTGGTTACTGGGCTGCTGGCACACTCACTGGGGCATTACATGCCTCCAACTACAAACTGAGCAGGGCACTTGAGAAAGTACCAGTGAGAAAACCATATCAAATTCAGCCTTTCAGTGTCTTTGCTGATGTGCTTTCAGGTACTTCCTCATACTCAGGATGCCCTGTCTGAACTCTCTAATGGATTTAGACAGCTACATCTTTTCTCTTAAAAGCCTAAATGCATTGGCGCTGCTGCTTTAACCAGTAGGTCAGTGGTCTGAGCTTTCACCTCCCTTGAATTCCCTTTTCTGCCCAGGAAGGTCTCCTAAGACAGCATCCATATAACCAGGCAAGAAGGAACTTTCCAAGGTGGAAGCCATCTCTAACCACATACTGAGACTATTTTGCCTATGAATATTTTCTCACAGAGAGAAAATGACATAATCACTCAGATGCACTGTTACTCTTCTTCCTGTCTTGGCTTCAATCATGTGGAATTACTGTAGCAAACACAAAGGTTCATGTACAGGCTAAAAGTTTTTTCCATACTTAATACTTTCCGTGCTCTCACTGTTGATGTTTTCCTGGCAGCAAAAATTGTGCATTGACCCACATCATCCTAAATCCTGGACAATTTGGGTTAAGCTGTGGAGTTAAACCAACAGCAAATAATGACTCCAAAGATAAGGAAGGGACAGAAAACCTTGCTGGAATTTCCAAAGCAGTCATAGGTGTGGCATGCTATGTATGGCCACTGCTGAGGTCTTTGTGTGCTTAGGGGAATTTCCCCCTAAGTTAATGTTAGAAATACAGTGCCTACAAATTTTAAACATACCCAGAACTAAAACAGACTTGAGTTGAAGGCATGCCACTTTTTTCAGTTTAGGCATTCAGTCTGGATTCATCTCATCTAGCTTCAGCCATTTGTAGGAGATGAATCATCCAAACAGTTTTAGCTATCCAACTTACACTGTATGAATCAAACATCATGACTCAGCTTCATTTAAGCAAGATGAAATTTGCTACTAAAGTATAACTCTGATGTAGATGATATTTCAGAAGCCTGGTTTCCTCATGTTTGGTCATCTTTTCTGCTAGATTAGAAATTATTGTTCCAGTATGTATTTTGAAAGTTTTACATATATATTAAAAATAATAAATTACATTTCTGAAAATAGAAAGGTTTTTATCCCTCACTGAAGACTAGAAATACAAAAATCCCATTAAACTGGTTTGATCAAGCTAATTTTAGTAAAAACAGTATTTCATATACATTTACAGCAAGAAGTTCTTATGTAATTATTTATAGTATCTTTTGTTTCTTGTGTTTAAGAAATAACTAAAATGTTATTATTCTCTATGTCCCCTTCCTTCCAATAAAAAAAGCACCTTAAGAGTTATGGAGAGGGACTTCAGCACTAAGTTTGTTCTCAGTGGATGGACTTCAGATCCTGTAGCTGAGTTTTGTTCCTAAGTTTATGTGTACGCATTTTGACAAGCATGTTTTAGGGATGGAGGAAACCACTTAGAATAGCTGAGTGGATGGACCACTTAGTGGACAAGAAATTGGCTGGGTAGTCAACATATTGTTGTAGTCAATGGCTTGCTGTCAAAGTGGATCCTGGTGACCAGTGATGTTCCTCTGAGGTCAGTATTGGGGCTGCCACTGTTTAATACCTTTATCAGCAACATGCACAATAGGATTGAGTGCACTCTCAGCACATCGGTAAACACCACAAAGTGTTAAAGGAGAAGCCACAGCCCAAGAATTCTCTCACCTTCAAGGAGTGCCACACCTACCACCCAGGCTTTCCCTGCTAGGACTGGAGTCTGTTCCCAGTGGGGCTGATGGGCTCCCTTTCAGATCCTTGCACACACACTCATCCTTGGGTACACTTCCTCCTTCAGGCTTTGTCCTGGGTTGTCTGCAGCAGAGTCTCAGGTGTCAGATGTATAAAAATGAATAATTTAATAGAGTGATATAGCAACAGATCAGCTTAAACTGACCCAGAAGACAAAAACCTCTGGGCAGTTAGACCCTCGTGATTTATGCACCTGCCCTCAGGCACTCTTCATGTGATTTCAAGTCCAATGGTGATTTTTGGGCTGGGATTTCCTAACACCTTATTGGAATCTTTCTGTGTCTTCCCACAGTCAGGCTGTCAGCTGCTCTTACCTTGCTGAGTTGTAGCTTCTGCTGATAGCTGCAGCCTCCTTGTCTTCTGCTTTGTGTTTCTTGTGCACTAGATCAATCAGGACATCGTAATGAAAGAAGGCCTAGACTTGGGATAAAAAACACTTAGCAACAACTCAACATCAGTGTGTTATTAATCTTCTTCCCAAACTAAAGACAAAACACAAAACTGTGCCAGCTACCAAGCAAACCAACTCTGGGTCCAACATATCTGGGTGAAAGCTCACAGTTTGCAGCCCAGGGCTCCAGCAAATCCAGCTGCTCATGCTGAGCCAGTAGAGCCAAGCAAACAGCAGATTAAATCACACAGTACTGTAAATCTGAGTGACCCATTCTGTTTAAAACTCACTGACTTAAGCTAAACAAAAACATTCCTTAAACACCAAGCTATATGGTACACAATGCTTGAGGGAGGGGATGCCATCCAGAGGAATCTTGTCAGGCATGAGAGCCTGGACCCATGCAAATCTCATGAAGTTCAACGAGGCCAAGAGCAAGGTCCTGTATGTAGGTCACAGCTGTCCCAAGCACAAGTACAGGCTGGGTGGACAATGGACAGGGAGCAGCCCTAAGGAGATGACACAGTGGCACTGGTGAAGGAGAAACACAACATGACCCAACAACATGTAGTTGCTGCCCAGAAAGACAGTTGTGTCCTGGGCTGCATAAAAAGCAGCGTGGCTAGTAAGGCAAGGAAAGGATTCTGCTACTCTACTCTGGACTCCCAAGACTCCACCTGCTGTGCAGGACACAGAGCGCTGTATCCTGTTCTGAGGCCCCGAGAGGAAGAAAGACATGGATGCCGTGGAATGAATCTGGAGGAGGGAGACCAAAATAATCAGAGGAATGGACCAACTCTCCTGTGAGGACAGCCTGAGAGAATTGGGGTTTCTCACACTGAAGAAGAAAAGGCTCCATAGCGAGGCCTTTATAGCACCTTCCAGTACCTAAAACAGGCCTGCTAGAGAGCTGGAGAAGAACTTTCAAGAAAGGCGTATAGTGACAAGGAGGAATGGCTTCAAACTAATAGATGGCAGGTACAGATTAGATATAAGAACAAAATTGTTTACCGTAAGGGTGGTGAGGCACAGGAACAGGGTGTCCAGAGAAGCTGTGGATGCTTCATCCCTGGAAAGTGTTCAAAGCCAGGTTGAATGGAGCTTTGGGCAACCTGGTCTGATGGAAGGTGTCCATGCCCATGGTGGCATGGTGCCGTGGTTTAAGTTGGTCTTTAAAGTTCCTTCCAACGCAAATCATTCTATGATTCTACAACATTAGCCTTTGTAGAGATTTCACATGCTAATTTCTACTGTGACTTAACTTGCAGTTAAGCTGTGCAGAAAGTCACACTGACACAGGTCAGTGTCCACCTTGGACACAGAGGAGTCCTGCAAAAATCAATTTCATCAAAAGAAGAGAGAGAGTCCACAGGGCCACATATCTGTGGGGTCTCTCTCCAGTTTTTGGAGGATGCATCCTCCTATTAATCCTAAACTCCTGATAATGTGTTGCGTTTTCCTTTCCCCATTGTCTGAGGTACTAGGAAGGTATAGACTTCCCAAACATGCTACCACATATTACCGCTTCAGCATGTACTCTTCCTGCATCATGCTTTGTAAGATCATTAAATTCAGCTTTAAGCTCACCCTGGGCAGAGAAGTTCATATTCGTAAGTCTATTAAGCCTTCTAATTTCCCCCTAAAGTTCAAAAGTTCAAACTGTGCTCAGCTCTGCAACAAATTTGTGCAGCTTGATGTTCATAAAGACCTCTGTACACGTTCTTCCAGAACCTGATTGGTCATTTCAGGTGATTAGTTACACACTTCATTCATAGACCCCAACACCCATTCTTCCAGCCCTTGATTGAATATCTAGCTATTTTTGAGAACATACACACCAATTCCTCCTACTGAAGCCAAAGCTTTCTTTTTACACAAAACATCCAATCTTAAACACCTCCATCTCTCATTGGTAGTTTAACCAGTATTTAAAATATATTGCCCAGTATTTAAAATTTCTCTCCTTAATTCAATTCTGATTTGTCTAGTTTAAGCTTGCTGTTGTCATCTGCCATTTATTCTTTCTGCTGTGTTGTGAATCTTCTGCTATCAGAAATTCCTTCTCTGTGTGGGTTACAAACCAACTGACTCCCTTCTTTTATCACTAACTTCTTGCGGTTTGCTGCATAGATTGTACTTTTCAGGTACTGTATTACTCCCAGAGATTTGTTCTGAGCCTTACAAGCTCTTCTTCCCTTTTAAAAGTCTAAAACTGGGTATGTGACTTCAGCCAGAGCCCCACCCTTTCAACATCTCTAGATATTTAAGACTCCAACACAATACCAAAATGACAGTGTATTTAATGGGTGCTACCTGCTCCCTGTCAGCCACAATGTTATAGCCAGGCTCATGTTCAGCTGGTTAGCAATCACAGCCCCACAGTTTTTCTCTGGGGCTACATGTTCCCAAGTCAAAGTTTTTCACTCCGTATGTCTAACTTACATTCTGTACTTCTACATGTCTGACCCTGACCTTTCCAACATTGAAGTTATATATTTTTAATAAGTTTATTTCACCTAGCAATCCAATTTCCTTTACAGAACTAATATGTTCTTACTACTTACAGTGTCAGCAGCCGTTGTACCAGCAGCAGGTTTTATTAGTAATTATTTTAACACTTCCTTTCCAATGATTAATAGATCTATCCAATAACTTAGGCCAGATGAACAGATTACTACAACTCACCAGAGCCTCTACATTTTGATAATTTAGAAACAACAACTTACCAATTTACAAACTACTTAAAATGTGCTAAAGTGATATTGTAGAGTGCTAAACTTTAATCACAATGTAGGGTAATTTTTTTGCCAGTTACTTTACAGCATCAAGCTCTACCATGACAGCATGTTTATCTCTGTCAAATAAAGATTGGTGTATTATTAAAAGCATACATTTTTTATCTCTCTTAGACTTTCTAATACTGTTTCATCTTGATGTTACACTTTACAGGTACTATTTGTCTATTTTACTGACTTGTGAGAAGCATTCAGAATGTTACATGCAGCACCATAGGGGATATTATCATTATCTGCCTATTTGGTGGCAGCCAGTTTGCTGTTGTCCACCTTTGTGTGCTACCTACACGTTCCTGTCTGATAAGCACTGGTAAAAACATTATTTCTTCATTGGAGATCATCATCCCGAGTGATAAAAACTGTAGTTTCCAATACGTCCAAAAACCAGAGGAATCTTCTTGGCTGGTACTTAAATTTTGCATTGAACCATGTGATCAGTCAAATCCACACCAGACAGATGACAGTTGGTGCCATGGTTTTGTTCAGTATTGTATCACAAAAAGGATTAAATTAAAATCTACATTAATACCTTAGAAATACAGAAAGCATCGAAGACAGGTTTCAAGAAATGTATATGAAAAGTCTTTAAAAATCCTGACTTTAATGATTCATGGGAAGATAAATTATAAGTATACATAAATACATAAAATGTAATTATTTTTCTTTCCTTCTGAAGAGATTCATCACATGCAGCTTTATTTTGTGAGCTCTTTAAACTTCAGATATGAGTTTGGTCTTTCACTGGAGATTTTATTGTATTCAGTTATTGTCAAATCAATAGTTCATTTTTTTATTTAATTCCAATGAGAATCATTCACACTGATATGTCCATTTTAAAGTAAACCATCAATTAAAATAGAAAACCTCCCTCCAACGTAGGACAGAAAGAGATAAGGTTAGTGACAGGTTCATAATCAAAGCTCCTGTCTTTATTGGGAAATAAACACTTGTGAGGATTCTCAGTGTGTTTTATAGTCTTAACAGCTGTCAGGTCTCCCTTGATTGACCCTGAATAAAATCTAACTAGGGGTGTCAAAAAAATATGTCCATCAACTTTGCTCATGCATTACAACATAAAAATTGACTGGAGTCATTGACTACAGGTAGCAGTGAGCAAAACTACACAAGATAAATACTCTGGTTTGTGGATACTCATTCAATCCACTTTCATCTGCCACCTTGATTTTTGGATTGGGCACTCATGGATAAAAAGTAGGTGATCTGAAAAAATCGTGTGTGTCTTTTAAAAGACAGTATCATGTTATGTTACTCCCTTCACAGAAATTTATGTTACATGGTGTTAAACCATGGGCTGAGCTTAATGTAAGACGATGCATTAAAAACTGCACATCATGATTGCAATGTATGTCAGAACAATGAATTGCTACATCACATATCTCTTCATTTGTACGTAGGGGACCCATGGAAATAATTCGCAAAAGGATATATTCTCCTTTTGATGCACACACATAAATCCCTTTTTCTCTCACTGCTTCCAGTTCTTCACCTAATGGTTGGTCTGAGATAAGAAAAACTGCTTTTTAAAAAGCCTCAGGTTAGGTAGAAAAGGTTTGAGTTGTAGCTAAGCATTTACTATGGGCACAGTTTAATCCTGAAAACTGTAGGAGAAGGCTGTTTTGTAACCTATGCTCTCCAGTAGTGTCATATTTGAGGAATCACCATTGTTGCCTTTTCTACCTAGGGTAAATACTGTCACTATAACTTTGCTGAAAATGAGTAGGTTTCCATCTGATTTTATACCACCACTTCCCAATGGGCTACTGCCTTTTCACAGAAACATAGTTGAAGCCAGGATCCATCCCAGTGGTGTCTGGAGAAGGTACAACGGCAGAAATGAGAAAGGACTTTGCCCCTGACCCTTTTCAGCTTCTGCCTGGTATCTCCTTTCTCCTTAACTTAGCTTCCCTATGTAACTGAGCCTCTCCTGTAACAAAACACAGCTCCTACATGAATCACCATATTTAGTAGGTCTCACAAACTGTGAAACAGCAGTCCTTTTTATCCTTGTCCAATTCCATACCTGAGCTACTTGCCTGTATTGTGGTGCTGCACAACTCTCTTGAGTGTTTTGGGGAAATATTTGTGGAAGGCAATTTTGACCAGATAAGATAGATCTGATAAGAAAGATCAAGAGTTTTGCACTACAAGCAACACTGATACTATTCTCGTATGCTGACAGTCAGGGAAATTAATTCTTGTGCACTTAGACGGTGCATAGCTGTGTGCTGGCAACTGTACAGAGGCTTATTTTATCTACTTAACATATATTAAAAATTAAGTAAACATGAATAACTTCTATTGAAAATCTGATCTCATTTTGTAGTATCCTTTGGGGAGGCTTAATGAAATTTCATTTTCCTACAAAAAAAGATAAAATTTGAAGGCTAAATAATTTTCAAATTTTGTTTGATCATAAATGAAAATGAAATTACAGTCAGACTGCACACACGGTTTTGATGGGTAAACAAAATACTATAAAAGCTCATTGAGCATTTACTTATTAAAATAATGGTCTCAGTCCTGAGCTGAAGCACACATGCATTTGGTCACTGGTTTTTCAATCTGTTGAAACCAACTGTCAATGGATAGACAAGGTGATGGAAACTGCCACTGGGGCTTAGTGGACCAAACCCTAGTGGCTGCACTTCCCTCTGCAAGGTTTGCTCTGACCTCAGCAGCATAGGTGGCATAATGTCTTTAATTTGAACTATACCATGTGACAAATGTACTGGCTCTAACATTGAAGTGAACTACTGGTGTAACACAAAATAGCTTCACTGCAGAAAGTCCCTTATTAGAGCCAAGCAAATAAATTTAAAAGGAGGGTAGGGATATGATCAGAATGCAGGATTAATAAGACTCAGCATTTACACACCTTACAAGTTGGCTGTTTCTTATGGGTTGTGTTTAACTGAGAGACATATTAATTGGGAACTCTTAAAAGGGACTTGTGGCATACTGCAATGCTTTTGAGTGTGTCTGCTCTTTTCTTGCCATGTAGCATATGCATGGCCTTACCTTCTTAAGCTAGCCTTTCACATAGAAGTTATGGGTTGTAGGCAGCACTTTGCACCCTGGTGTGTTTCCTTGCAAGTATATTAGGTGCACTGTGCACACTCCAGATTAAACGTATACTATGTAATTGTTTATGTATGCAGACATTTGACATCATCAGGCTGAACAGCTGCTTCCATGAAATGGGAATGAGCAGTAATTACTATATGTGCTCCTATCTACAAGAAAGAAACAAAATCTAGATGGACTTTTTTTAGACAGAAGGCATAGTGAATTGGCAGTAACAATTACTCACACTAAAGTAAATTTGTACAAAACATGTAACAAACTGCTTTGAAAATATTGGTTATGTGGAGCCAGATGAAGCTGGAATGACCAGGTGACACTAGTCAGGGGAGACAAAATCATATTCACAGCAAGTGCAGCTTTACATGTGAGCTGCTGGGAAGGTGCAGTACAGGGGAAAATGCAAAGATGGATATGTTTAAGGGTCCCACATATGGAATGCCTTGCTCTGTATGTCAGCATAACTACAGCATCAGCAAATTACGTTTAGGCACCTGCCTCTATGCAACAGTGCTCTCATAATGGCTAGGGCTAATAGATCTTATGAAAAACCTTCAACCAGATGCAACACAAGCAGAATGCTGCCAAAAATCATTGAAGAATCGACAGTTTCTGTACCATCCAAAAGGCACAACAGGATTCACAGACATCATAAAGGATTGTATTCAACTCCAGTGTAACATCATTAATTCACATGGAAATGTATCTATGATTGACTAGGTTTAAAAGTGTTGCAAAGGAGTTCTGGAAAACAAACTCCCCCCAGCCTTTATTTAGAAAAGAGTGTCTGTCCCAGAAAGCGTTGTACATACTTCCCTGCACACCCAGAAATCCATACCCTTAGAAATAAAATTGCTGGGGTTTTAAATGTTAATTAGTATTTTTTTATTATTGATACAAACATGTATTAATAACAAAGTACATCATGCTTTCTGACACATTTTACAATATACTCTATGATCCACCAATAACACCTTTTCCACATTTTCATCATATATGCTTAAATATGAACGCAGATTTGGTGTATTTTCATCTATTTAATTAAGTGAATTAGCTGTAAGAAAACAATTGCATTCTACTTCTAAAACTCCGTAGCTGAGCCTAAGCATGGTCAGTAACGCAAGTTAATGCTTCAGAGTTAGAAATAAACCATTTTTAGCCCTTGGAAACATGAGTTATTTTCTTAATATTGCTGCTTCTAGACAATTTTTATTTTCGTACTGTTATTTGTTGTTGGCCTCACTTACTGAACAACTTTGTCAAATATAGAAATGACATTGAAGATTATTCTTGGAAACAAAAAAAAAATTGTGTAGGTGTGTGGTAGTAATTCAGCTTTATTTGCAGACTTATATATTTTCAAAGAGTATGTAGCATAACTTGCTGTCCTGGGGTGACTTTATGATGCTTGTATGCCCAGTTGCCTGTTTTATGTTACATATTAAGTTCTACACCTTTAACACTGGCTCTGAGAGTGAAGGGGGGAAGAAGAAGCCACAGTTCGTGTTGAGGAAAAGCATCACTCCCCCACATGCAGCTCCTGGACTGTGGTGTCTGCAGCATGGACAGACAGCAGGACAGAGCTTCTCTTTTACAGTTAGTTAGTTTTTAGCTAGCTGAGGAGTTCACTGGACTTTTTTTCCTTTTTTCCTTGGATCTGTGCAAACCTGCTCTGGACTGAAAACCCAGCCAAACCCCGGGAGCTCACACCTGTGGCCCACCGGGGCCTGGGCCTTGGCACTTTCCAGCGCCAGAGGGACTGATAAACACATGAGCGGGCCGAGCTACACCACATGAAAAGGACTTTTCTTCCTTGATTTGCCATCTCATCGAACAGCAAGAGGTTTTATTGTTTAATATTATTCAATTTCTGTTAAATAAACAGGTTTTTTCCACTTCTCTTCAAGGAAATATTTTTTTTCCCGAACCAGTTGGGGGGAGGGGCCATTTGAATTTTGCTTTTCTGGGGGAACCCCATTTGGAGGTTCTCTCCCAAATTTGCCCTGAACTGAAGTTCTTGGTGCCCAACACGTGGCTTCAGAAAGTGGAAAAAACCTGTACTGATTACTAATTGCATTTTGGTTGTACTTACTCTGTATTGGGATAAAGTAGTCAGTAGCCATGTTGTTTGGATGCATAATATCTCTCAGGGTGGAGGCCTTCATGTGGCTCTGGTCCTTGGACTTTTTTGAGGTTTTAATACCTCTCTTTTACCTCTTTTACAGTAGAGGGGCACGGATTAGAATAGTTATTGTGCTGGGCTCGGTGATACTGATTTATAGGAAGTTCATAAAAGTACCGAAGTTTCTGCCAGGTATGTTTGGCTTATGGTTTCTTTGTCCAACCCTGCCTCCCAGTCCCAATAGCACATTTTAGGAGTTTATTGGTAATTGCACCCAGTTTGTTAGAGGAAGAGCAGGGGATGAGGCTTTTCAGCTTTTTCTTTCCTTCTTCTCCTTTGAATCTGTTATGTCCCTTTTTGAGAATATTCAGTTTCCCCTGAATCTAGTAGGCTTCCTGTGTACAAGTTTTCAGCTTGTCTAGAGTGAGGGCTGAGATATCCAGAGGAGCTAGTGAGACCCCTGCCCCAGAAGTAGACTCAGGTGTAGGAAATCCTGAGTGGTGTAGAGAATGGGAGAGAATGGGTCGGACTCTAAAGAAATTTTCTGATCTCCCAGCCTGGGAATTTTCACGTGAACAAATTCAGAACCCAGATGAAGTAGGGAAATATCTGGAAGAGAATTGCTACAGCGATTCCAAGGAGAAAAATATCATTGCAATAAGCTAGGTCCTAGTGTTCGCTTATCACATGATGCTAGATAACTGTAGGACAGGGAGATAAATCAGCACCTACCCCAGTCACTCAGGCTGCAGCTAAACCAGCAGCTAAACCAGATAGTGAGCCCAAGCCAGCAGCTAAACCAGACGGTTAGCCCAAACCAGCAGCCAAACCAGACAGTGAGCCTAAGCCAATGTCTGTCGTTCCTACCATGAGAGGCATGAAATTCAAAACCAAAACGGATTGGCCAGTAGATGATGATAATGGTGATGTGGGGGAAGGACCCTCAAGTCCAGTAACTGACCAAAAATCAGAAGGTGCTGCTCCTTCTCCCTGAAGGACCTTCGTGGCCTAAGAAATGATTACACTCAATGACCTGATGAATCTATAATTAGTTGGTTAGCCTGTCTGTGGGATGCTACAAGTGAAACTACAGTTCTGAACGGTACTGAAGTGAGGCATCTTGGATCCCTGTCACATGACCCTGTTATCGACCAGGGGATGATGGGGGGGCTGACCCTTTTAGACTCTGGGAACGGGTCTTGAGAAGTGTGGCACAAAGATATCTGTGTGCAGATGATCTCTACAACAAACAGCAAACTCGTTGGAAGACCATAGAACAAGGGATTCAGCGCTTGAGAGAAATGGCACTAGTAGAGATTGTCTTTGTCGATGACCTAAACACTAGAGATCCAGGTGTACCTGGTACCACGTACATCCATGATGTGGCGAAAACTTGTTTGACTCGGGCCACAAGAATACCCTTCTGCATTAGCAATGATGAAGCAAGATGACAGGGAGGAGTCCGTGCTGGATATGATGAAGAAGCTCTGAGCATATGCAGATACTGTGCATGGCCCCACACATGCAAGAATCACAGCTGTGGAAGCATGTCTGCAGAAATTAGAAGACAAGATAGAGGAGAACCTCAAGAAACTCAGGGAGGACCTTCTTCCAGTCTCAGCAGTACAGACCAGGAGCCCTGGTACCCAACACAGAAGTTCTCCAGATAGGGAGAGAAAGCTACGAGCTGAGCTGTGGTTCTTCCTGCATGATTGTGGAGAAAACATGAGGAGAAGGGATGGAAATCTGCTGCTGCTCTGGCAAAACGGACGCTTGAATTGGAAGACAGCAAGACTTAGAGGGGAAGTTCCAACAAAAAGAAAGCCACTCCAGTAGCCCATAGCCAAACTGCCAGGTATGACAATGATGACAACATGTCTGATCCCCTTGAAGGAACCTCCAAGACAGATGCCCAGGGAAAGGATAACCAGGCTTAGAGGGGCCCTGCCTCTAGCCAGGTAGAGAGAGGCTAGGGAAAACTGTATCTTTTGGACTGTGTGGATTCATTGGCCTGGCACATCAGAACCACGAAACTTGGTTGCCTTGCAATTTTTTTAGAGAGCAGCTTCAGCCCCAGTATGACTCAATACAGCCGTCTAAAGACAGAATAGTAAGATTTGAGTTTCTGTCAAAGTAAGGGGCTGCATTGTCCCTTTGTCTCTGCCAGAATGCTGCCCTCCTTCCTCCCCCTTCTGCATTGCTGGTGGCAGATTTGTGTATCAAATACATCTGTGAACTTGTCCCCAGGTCATAGTTGTTAACAGCATTAAGCTATTGTCGATTTTGAGACCTGTATCTCCCTTCAGCAACAACCTGCCTAGCGAAGGCTGTGTGTTCCAGGTCTCCTGGGAAGGCTTGCTGGGCTCTGTAAGAAGGGTAATTTTCATCCTCCTCTGCAGATAACACACAGCTCTGTGGACTTGAGCAGTCTTGGCCTCGCTTACACCATACCTGAATGGGGCCTGGTGGTGCCAGCCACTTTGCTACAGGTGCTGGCTAATGACCTGCAACTGTCATGTCACCAGAAGCAACATGACTTCCTTCCTTGCAGCCAGCTTTTCTCAAGAGATACTGGTCACTGCCAATGCCAAAGGTCAGGGCAAGCCACTAACACAGGACAAAAAGATGAGGGGAAAAAAAAATCCTCTGCAGACTTTCCTGAATTGCACTTCACTGAAAATGTATTTGCTTTTATTTGTTCATTGAAGCTATTACTTTTTAATTTCTCGTTTATTTAAATACTCATTCAGGGAAAGTTCCTTCAAACACAGACCCTAACAGTTGCTTTTTTTCCAGAAATGTATACCCTTAAGTGGTTAGCCTCTACTAAGTATAACTATAAAGGAAAACAGCCCTTGAACCAGCGGTCGATTTTAATGATAGGACTGACCTGCCAGTGCTAGTCTTGCCTCTTTATTGCTTTCACTGACCACCAGATACTAAGTGCTTCTTTTAGAGATAGATAGGCTCTTTTAGAGATCCTTGGCAGAACTATGACAACACTAAATCGTAGTGTTTACCACTTAGGCATAACCATTATACAACAGCTTAACAATTAAAGCTTTATTTTCCTCAGAAGGATTTCATTATTGCTATAGCACAGAATTTATTACGAGAATAACACAGGATTTCTATGAACAGAATTACACACAGAATGGGTGAGGCTGGAAGGGACCACAGTCGGTCATCTGGTCCAATCTCACTGCTCAAGAGGGTCATCCTAGACCACATGGTACAGATGATTGGGCCCAGCCAGCTCTTGAGTACCAGTGAGGGAGACTCCACACCCTCGCTGGTCAATCTGTTCCAGTGCTCAGTCACCCACACAGTAACGAAGCTCTTCCTCATGTTCAGGTGGAATTTCCTGTGCATCAGGGTCTGCCCATTGTTTCTTGTCCTATTGCTCAGCCTCACTTGGAAGAGCCTAGATCCATCCACTTGACACCTTCCTTTTAGATACTTACAGACATTTATGGGGTCTCCTCTCAGTTGTCTCTTGTCAAATTAGGGCAATCTCTAAGTAGTAAAATATACAATTTATAATACAATTTCATTTATTATTTCTGTTCACATGCACCCTCTGCAGATTGGGTTGGATCACAGCACACTGTTTAAAGTATCAATATAACAATCATAATCTAGACTTGAAAATTATATAATCAAAAGAATAAGTCACTCTCTCAATCCTTAGAGAAAACAGATGAAGGCAGAGGTATCCCTGGCCATTGGGATGTCCCAGGTCTCACTGTCCAGTGACAGCTCTGGTCAGAGTTTCCTCCTCAGGACCCATCAAAGGTGGGATTTAGAGAGACTGCTCTGGGGCTGCAGGCAGGCAGTGCTGTGGGGCTGCAGGCAGGCAGTGCTGTGGGGCTGCAGGCAGGCAGTGCTGTGGGGCTGCAGGCAGTGCTGTGGGGCTGCAGGCAGGCAGTGCTGTGGGGCTGCAGGCAGGCAGTGCTGTGGGGCTGCAGGCAGGCAGTGCTGTGGGGCTGCAGGCAGTGCTGTGGGGCTGCAGGCAGGCAGTGCTGTGGGGCTGCAGGCAGGCAGTGCTGTGGGGCTGCAGGCAGGCAGTGCTGTGGGGCTGCAGGCAGTGCTGTGGGGCTGCAGGCAGGCAGTGCTGTGGGGCTGCAGGCAGGCAGTGCTGTGGGGCTGCAGGCAGGCAGTGCTGTGGGGCTGCAGGCAGTGCTGTGGGGGCTGCAGGCAGTGCTGTGGGGCTGCAGCTTCCCAGTGCTGTGATGGGATCATCCACACCACTGGGTGCGCGGGGTGTTGTGACATGCAGACGGGCAAGGAGTGGAGTGATCGGCCTGGTGCCGAGGAACCTTGAGGCCAGTGGAATGGGAAAAAAGAAATCTGTTTGTTTTGTCTCCTTGGTGCACGGAACATTCAGGCCCTTGGTAATACGGGAAGAGCGCACAAACACGGCACCAGAGAATGGCTGCTTGCCTTGTGAAATGGCGTTAATCATGCGGACCCCATTACCAGGGGTCGGTAGCGGCTGGTGCCGGTCACTCTCCAGCCTAACACCACCAGGGCACCGGACGGAGAGCACCAAGGCCGCCCTACCACCTTTCTCCCCGTGCGCCAGCAAACCCGAGCGGGCCCACCTGCCCAGCACCGCCCCGCAGCCCGGCCATCTCCACTGCGTCTTGCGGGGGGGGGGAAGGCGCAGGGCTCCCGCCCCTCCGGTGGTGCCGGCCGGACTGGCGGGTCGGCGCATGCGCGGCGCGGCGCTGCGCTGCGCAGTCACGGCGCTCGCCGCCATGGCCGACCCGCGACTCAGGCAGATCAAGATCAAGACCGGCGTCGTGAGGCGGTGAGTGGCGGCTGGGGCACGGCCTGGCACGGCTGGGCCGAGGGACCGCAGCGGGGGTCCGTGCGGGACCGGCCGTGCCGGGCGCGGGCCCGCGGTGCTGTGCGGGGCTGGCGGGCTGTGCCGGAGAGCGGCCCTGGCGCGGGCTTCCATCCCTCGCGTACCGCCGTTGGGAGCAGGCCGCGCTTTTCCGGGACACGGTTAAATGCGGGTTTCGTTCCCTTTCGTTAGCGTCTTTGGGAGTCGAGGGCAATCACCCAGCCCCCCTCGGGTGCCGGGCGGTCTCGCCTCGTATCTTGCCGAGGCATGAAGCCTCGGTTGTGGTTTTTTTTACCGAAGTTGCTGTTGAATATTTCTGGTTCAGAAGCTGCAGAACCAGTGGCATCACAAGCAGTTAGGTTGGAAAAGATCTCTGCGGTCATCGAGTCCAACCTCTGGCCAAAAACCACCATCTTGTTAACTAGACCATAGCACTCCAGCCTTTCTTAAAACACCTGGGATGGGGACTCCACCACCTCGCTGGGCAGTCCTGGTAGATTCGTCACCAGAGCCTTGATCTTTCCTGGTTTCAACAGAGTCATAGTTTTTAAGAAAAGTGTATCTGTCAGGATCACTCTTATTATAGCTTTAAACACTGTTTGGTCACGGTGGGGTTTATTAAGGCTACAAAAACTTCACTGACTTAGGCAGAGACGAGAATCGGTGTGTGTGCTGGATGAGGATTTTAAATAGTGCAGTCTCATACAATCAGCTTTATGTTATGACTGCGCAAATTCTTGTCAATAAGATATGCACATTTTCTTATACTCGATTCACTTTGAAAGGTCGGAGAAGACTAGGAAAGTTGTCACTGTTGGTGTCAGTTAAAGGCACTACAGAATTTCTCTGAACATAGGACCACACCACACAACTGTATGCGTTTCATAGCTAGTACAAAAAAAGGATGAAGACGTTTGGGTAAAACAATACAAATGCAGTCAACAGGGTTCAGATTTGCTTTTGGAGACTAAGTGTGAAGAAGCAAGTAAACTTGAGTGTGTTGTGCAGTAGCAACAGGCATATTTACTGCTACTCTGCAGTAGCTGGCATTCTCTAAGTGAAGGTAACTATAAAAAAAAAAGGGAGGAAATTATATATTATCTTAATTCCCTGTGTGGGCATGATACAGCGGCAGCTCCCAGTTCTGTGGCAGTTGCACAGAGATACAAGAAGAGGTATGGCTCTGTCCCACTCCACCCTTCCTTCTCTAAGCAGAAGCCTAGTTAAGCATTTTGCTACAGCGGGCATACATGGGACTTTTGGCAACTTGGGAACATTAACACTGTGCTGTTATTTTGAACTACAACAACTCCATAGGTATTTTTTTCCTGGTGGATGAGAAGACTTGTGTAGAGGCTTATTTAGCGTTCTATTAAAGTAACTGACTTAGCACTTCAGTTAATTTTTATTAGGTTTTTTTCCTGTTACCAGTTTGGAAAAGCACATTTAATCTAGCATGTAATGTTGATTTCCAACCATGTTCAGTGCTCAGGCTTTAAGAATGTATATAATAAAGGTAGGGGTCAAGAACTGTTAGGGTATGGAGACCTTCTTGGACTTGTGTTAATCATCTGTTGTAACTTTTTTTTTTCTCATTAGTTATCTAACTCATTGCTTTTTTTCCACACTAACAATGAAGCTGTTATGCTTTGGTATATTTTTTTTGCTGTATGTCATAAATTCTTTGTGTACTCCTCTCAAGAGTCTGTATTTTAGGTTGTAGGTAATTTACTTGCTTGCACATTTCTTACATTGCTGTGTTTCAATGAAAGAAATTTAAACTAGAAATAGGGGTATCTTTTGCTTTTTTGGCAAATCTGATAGCCAGGCTCTTGGTGATTTTATACTTTCAATAGTTTGTAATTCAAAAGAAGTAGATTTGATGAGCATGAGAAGTAATCTTTTCTGTATTTGTGGCTTATGTCCTAGCAAGCAATACCTCTCCTTTAATCGCTTCAAAATAGTTTTACTCTAAGTAAATCCAAACAACTACCCCTTGGACAGTGAGAGAATTGATAGGGGAAAAAAAACCAACCTTCTAAAATACCTTATTTGCATTTCAGATTGGAAATAATTTTTAAAACCATCGTAAACAAAGTAGGTCGCATTGCCTGAAAATAGCACTGACATTTGCCCATAGTTTCCATCTGATTAAGTGGAAGTGACACAAGTAGATTAGAATGAGACTAAGACAATTCACATTGCAATTGTGTTAGTTTAACTTTAACAATCTTTTAACATGCTTGTTTAAATGTGGCTGACATACCATAATTACAAATCTACAAGCCTTGATTATAGAATTTTACATCATGAACCTATGGGGAATGTGTATTGATTTTTTGTGAAGCAATCCCTTTTTTTTTTTTTAAGTTTACCATTCTAAAACTGGTATTTTGCAAGATTGTTCTTTTGCCTGCTGCACTGCTGTTGATACTATTTTTTCTCTTTGTGAAATATCATCATACTGCAAAGCAATTTACACTGATTCTCCCCCTCACTCCCAGCACAGGGAGTTCTGCAAATTACACAAAACTGTTGGTCTGATTTTAAATATAAATATGAACAATTCTCTTAAATGGAATTATTTTCCTGGTGGATTCAGGATATATTTTGTGCAAGAGAAATATGAAGAATGCAGACTTCTTTTGCTTGTTCATTGTATTGCTAATGCAAGCACAAAACTAGTTTGTGTTTTTGGTTACTCAAGAAATTTGCTATTTCTGCTGTGAGTCAGAACTTTTCTCCATCTTCTGTCCACCATATGAAATATGGTTGCTTTCTTGCATGTTGCTCATTAGCCATAGACCCTCACTGTGACTCACAGCATCAATGCATTGATAAGAAACTCACATCTCTCTTCTTTATTCTTGTTATAATTAGAAGATTGTATGCAACCACTGTTTGTTAGCTCAATTAATGGGAAGGACTAGGATATCTCATATTTTTTGGTATTGAGGAATGATCTGCAGAGCTGCTCAGCTATACTGAGTCAGCATGATAAAGCAATTTAATGTGTGTACACTACACATCTGAGAGTTCGGGGATGCAAGAGTGTGAGTCTACATAATGCTCTGTTGGACACAAGCTGACTCCCTAAGCCACTAACTCTAAAGGGTTAAATAACTCTTTACAGAGTGCAGATTGTGCATCTCTTGTCACCAGCTCAGTCCTGGATTGATAAATTTGGGTTCAGTGTTAGCCAAGTGTGGTAACTACAGAGCTACTTAGATACATCTTAAGTGCCTTTTGTAGTGCTCCTCGCATCAGGATCAGATATGTAAAGTCTTGGGTTGGCACTGAATTTGAAATTGGCCCTGATTTGCTTAAAAATAAAAAAAAAACTAACATAAATAAAAAATGAAAAACTAAGTCTCTTTCCCACATAAAAAAAACCCCTCCTTAATATGGTCTGAGAAAAGGCTGCAACTGCATTTACGTGTTGTTTGAGGTAACATCTGTGACACACGTAGTCACCAGCCTGGATAATTAGTTGGAAGGTCTAGAAACCTTTTTTGGAAGGGTTGGTTTCCTATTTCTCTGATTCTTTTCAATACAAGTCTTCTTTTAACTTCACAGTAACAAACAGTACCCACATATCTTAAAAAACTGTGACAAGAGCACAGTTGTTGCTGTGGAAATTGCAGTGTTGGGTTGGTTGGTTGGTTGGTTTTTTAATGGGTTTGATTCCACTTGTTATATACCTTTAGAGCAGACCTAAGTGATTCCTTTTCAGAAATACTTCACAAATTTAAATTAGTAATGATCAGCTCTGTAAAAGGTTGTCTCTCGCATTCCTTCTTCCATTCCATTACCTCTTTAAAAAAATCTGGCATCTCAGTTTTTTGTGTGTATCATTGTCTTCTGCCCCCTGAGGCAAAACTGTGTTCTGCATATTGATGCTGACTATAATAATGTATTAATGTTACCATTTTATCTGGCAAATTAAAACATGCCCAAGCAGATTTATGATCACAAGTGATGTTAGTAATACAATATAATGGAGGAAAGCATTTTTTCCTTTTTTAAAATTTTCATTTGGGTGAGAATATGTGCAAAACTGTTGCTTTTAACCTTCAGTTATTTAAGCAGTCTTTCAAAAGTTTGGAGGTACAGTAGTTCGAGTTGCTTGGTATTACCAGTTTGGTGGCTTTATGCATATGTGTAGTGCCTTTGTCTTTATTTTTCTTAATGATGTGGAGCCACGTACTCACCTGTGTGGATTAAACAGTTACAAATAATTATTTTCTGTTGAATTAGAATGTGGATCCATGGGAAATCGAGAAAAATGGTATTAAATTTATGGTGGTGCTTTATATGCAGAAGATGAATTACAGCTGTGCTAACAACCGTAATCCATCCTGGCTTGACTTAAGGTATTATTGAATTATATGTATCATATAGATGGAAATCTCATTCAAGATCACAAGGTCCATTGTTTTTTTTTTAACTGTAGTAAGTCTTTCTGATGCATTGTGAATTGCCTACGCACATAATATGCTCTGATTAATTTTTCTTATTATTGTAGCACTTAGTTGCTCCCAGCTGGGAGAGACCTAGAGGTGGGGAAGTAGATTCCAGATTTTTTTCTCCAAAATAAAAAGTCTTGATTGAAGATGAGGCCTGGGTTGTAAAGGGAAAATGAAGTTAAGATCTTTGGCAATCCAAATTGTTTACATATCAGAGGCATCATCTCTTGTTCTTCTCTAAAATGAAAGTTCTTCTTAGTATTTACAACTTTCTGTAGAGGCAAGAACAAGTGAAGCCCTGAAGATTCTGGTAACACAGATGATATAAACATTTTTAACTTAACAAGTAATTTTTAACTTGAAATAATTTTCTGACTTAAAAAATCGTTATTTTCATCTTTTTTACAATAGTAATCCTTGAGAAAACCCAAGCTTAGTTGCAAAGTTACCCTGAAATGTCATGGTTAATATAACAGTTCTGTAAATCGTTAGATGCAGAAGGGGCTAAAAATTATGCATGTACTTGTGTTACATCCTGAGTCTTAAAAGAGAAAATTTATCTTTGGGGATGGTTTTGTTTTTAGAAGAAAGTAAGCTCATAAACTTGGTATCCTGTCTAAATCGGAAAGTAGACACTTTCTTAGCACTTTATGGCTAAGAAAACATGGTAGTTTGCATACCTGGGTCAAGTACTGTATTTTTTCATCCTTTCTTGGTCCTTTTTCGCTTGGGTCCTTCAGTCTGTAAAGTTTGTATTCTTGTGTAACCTCAGTGAACCCAAGAGTGTGTGTAAGTAAAATTTGCAGGTGAGGAACTTGGTATTTTAAGCTCTGCAGGTAGTGATTAGCATATTGCCAGTGTTGTTGCAGTTGCTGAATTACTTGTCTGTAATTATGCATAGTGTTAATACATTATTCTATAAGAAAAATTACTATTATACTATTAATAGTAATATTTACTGTAAGAAATTTATTATACTATAAGGAAAAAAGCTGTACATTATACAGCTACTCTATTATGGACTTCTAAGTTTGAAGTTAGCATAAATACTGTCACTCTGTGCTCTTAGGCTGAAGCCATGACATATTAGCATGTACAATGGTTAATAGTAACATTAGTTCTGAAGAGATGTATGTCCTTGCAATAGTGAATTTGCTCAGTAGCAAAACTGAGTAATTCTCCCCTCACCATCTTCAGAGCTCTGCTTGCTCAGTCCAGCCAGGAAAATGTTTCTTGTGTTGATTTTTCTAATACTGGAGAGAAGTCTATATTTGGTGGCTTAAGCATACAGGTGCCATTCTAGCTTATGTAGCTAGAATTAGAATTAGTAGCTGAATTATCAGCAGCTGCTTGATATTGGGGGAACATTAGGAGTAGTAGCATGTGCTTGCTCTGTCCTTGTACCATTTTAGCACTTTTATTCTAGGCATCCATTAGTAGTTCCTGTCTCTGACTGTGGAAGAGGGTAAGAATTCCTGTCTATGTACAGAGGATCTTTAGCCCCCACTGTGCATAATTTTTTCATCTGTCAAACTTCAGATAAACTGCCCTTCTTATGATCAGATAGATTTGCTTGTTTCTGCTAATGATGCAGCTGCAGGAGATGACAGTGTTGATGAATATGGACTGGAGTAAGAATGTAGGTGCCTTCAAGAAGTGAGAAACAAGGGCATTTTTGGGCTCTTTCTGAAGCAGACAGAAGTTAGAATAGAACTTGCAGCTCTGCACCCTAAGCAGACTGGGGGTGAAGTCCATTGAGAAATCAAAATGATCCCAAATACGGAGATGTCATTTCCCTCTCCTCTCCTCTGGTTCTTTGGTTTCTGATGCTGGTCAAACCTTTTGCTGAGCTCACTCAATTTGCTTAACACAGGAGAAAAAGTCATGTTGTTGTTCTTTGTTTGAGGTTTGGTTTGTGTTTGTTTGTTTGTTGTTTATTTTTGGGTGGGTAATTGTTGTTTTCTTTGTGGGAGATTTTTTGTTTTGTTCATTGTATTAATTTCCTGCAGTTTTGGTATGGAGAGATCATTTGAACATTAGTGCTGGCAGAGGTATGTGCTAGGGAGGGGAAGACCCCTGTTCACCAGTGGTAAGCTTTTTTACTGTCTCGAACCATCTTGTGTTACTTTGCTCTTCAGGCTGGGGAGCTGAAGTAGGGGAGAGAGAGTGAGTAAAGGAAAATGGATAAGGAAGTAAATCATAATGATATGGAAAGGACTTTTTTTTCTCCTACCTTAAGATTCTGCCAAGCCCTTTGGGCTCTTCTGTGTTTAGTCTCCAGCTTTAAAATAACAAAGCTATTACAGAGAAAACAGAAATTGTGAAATTATTAAGTGATGTGAAAGTCAAATGTGTAAAGAATTTTAAAAGGGCAGCAGCCATAGCTAGGAGCTGACCCTCTTGTCTGTAAAAATATTTATGGTTTAGTTTTGTTCTTCAGTGATAAAAACTCCTTAACTTGATTTCTAGAGGCAGGTATACCACCAAAACTGTCACTTTATTTGTTTCTTTATATTCTTTTCCTAGTAGTCAACTACTGACTGGCAGTAGAGACAAAGTATAGAATAACTGGATCTTATGTTTCTGCTTTTTCTTTGTGAAAGACTGGGAGATTCTAGTAAAATACTCTCATTCCCTTTGGGTTATTTTCATCTGTTGTTCTAGGGGTATAGACCTCTTCTCCAGGGTCCATGAAAAATAACTGAGGAAAGCAAACTTGTTGTCAGTAGATTTAAGGCAAGTATGTGGGAGCCTTCACTTCAGGTGAACATTTATGTATAGCTGAAAAGAGCTAATATAAATGGAGACTTGAAGGATGAGAATAAGATAATACTTACTGTATGCAGTTGCTTGTCAGTTTTTATTTCTTTAACATTTGGTGTTAGAAAGGAAAGGAAGGAGTTGAGAATTTTTGGTTCATAGATGTATTTATAAGGGGGGAAAACAAAAATATAGTCACTAGGTGATTCCATAATTATTTGCCATGTGCCTCAAATCAGAGCTCTCATATACTTAGTCATAGTTTGTGGAACTGCTGGCACATGCTAGGTAGCAGAATATATGTGTAGACTGCAACAAAATATATTTAAAAATGAAATTTTTTTACAGATCTTGTTTTTTTAACATCTGACCCAATTGCAAAATATTTTATGCCATTATTTTAATTGTGACTCCATGTTCTAGTATTTAGATAAATTTCTCTTCACAGAAATGGTTAATTTTTTTAAAAAATCATTACTATCTTAAAATTTGAGGCCTTATTTTGAAACTCCAGGATAAAAGAGGAAGAGTGATGAATGTCCAAAGGAAATACTGAATCTGTGTAGAGAAAAAAAAGAATAAACCTACACTGACTTTGAACATTTGAGTTTAGCCTGTGCAATAAGAAATTGAATGTTTAGATATTTTGTAGACATGTTGGGTAAAACTGGACTTGGGCAGGTTTCTCTATCCACTTCTCTAAGACTTCTCTGCATTTTCAGAACAGATCAGCTTTACAGATACGCTATATATTATAAAATTATAGCCAGTGATTTTCAAATATAATTCAGAAAATGATAACTCTTAGGAATTTGTGGATATTAGGTATACAATACCAAATCAAGGCTTTGTTTTATTGGGTTGTGATATCTTGATTTGAACGTAAGAACATCTTAAAGCCTTCCAAATGGTATTTTTTTGTACAACAGGTTTTGGAACAAGAAAGTGCACAGCACCATAATGTCACACAGGTTATGTGCTGGTTTTGCATGGCCTGGTTTTTGTAGCAGGGGAGCACAGAGGTGGCTTCTGTGAGAAGCTGCTAGAAGCTTCCACCATCTCTGGCAGAACCAATCCCTGATGACTCTGAGGATGGACGTGCTGCTGGCCAAGGCTGAGACAATTAGAGATGTTGGTAACGCTTCTGTGATAACAGATTTAAGATGAAATCAAAGCAAAAGTAGTGTCAAAGTTTTAATTCCAGCCAGAGAAGAGGAGGAGGTGAGAACATGTGAGGGGAACAACATGGAGACACCAAGGTCAGTGGAGGAGAGGAGGTGCTTCAGGTGCTGGAGCCAAGATTCCTCTGCAGGCTGTGGTGAGACCATGGTGAAGCAGCTGTGCCCCTGCAGCCCATGGGGATCCACAGGGGATGCAGAGATCCACCTGCAGCCCCTGGGGAAGGTGCCCGTGCCAGAGAGGGTGGATGCCTGGAGGAGGCTGTGGTCCTGTGGAAGACTTGATGGAGAGAGGGGGCCCTGCTTCCAGGCTGGAGCAGCCTGTCCTTGGAGGGCTGCACCCCATGGAAGAGTGACCCACACTGCAGCAGTTTTGGGAGGACTGCTGCTCATGAGATTGGAAGGCAGAGAACTGTGTCCCATGGGAGGGACCCCGTGGTCTCAGAGGGGAAGGACTCCTCTCCCTGAGCAGTGGAAGAAAACCTCAGTGATGAACTGACCAAAACCCCTACACCCTGTCTCCCTGCACTGTTGGTGGGAAGGACGGAGGGGTTTGGTGGAAAAGGTGTTTTAAGGGCTTATTTTTACTTTTCATTATCCTCCTCTGATTTTGTTAGCAATAAATTCACTTTACATCTCTAAGGTGAGCCTGTTTTGCCCTTGGAGTGTTTTCTCCTGGTCCTTAAGTCATGATCCCTTCGTTAAATTTTTCTTTCTCCTCTGCCCAGCTGTGGCAGGGCAGGGTAAGCGAGCAGCTCTCGTGGGTGCCTGGTGTTCGGCCAGTGTCAAACCATGACAGGTGTTTATATCAGTCCTGTGGAAGTTTTTCAGTTCTGGAAGCGGTTAACTCTGTATGTCAAAAAGGAGGAAGAGCCATAGGAAACACACTGGCCTAACTCCCTGGAGTGAGAGGAGTGCTTGCTTGGCAGACTTAATTTCTAAAGAATGACATCAGTATAAACTATCAGCACATGAGAACCATAGAACAGTTGAACAGGCTCAGACCATCTCCCAAAATTCACATTAATAGATCTGGGTTTTTTTAATTACTTAGTCAAAAAATACGGAGTTCCAAGTAAATACCTAAAGTAGTCTTATAGAAAATTGAGAGATTTAGTGCCCCGTTCAACACAACGCTCGAAATAGAATGGACTCAACTTAGATGCTTCTTATGCTGATGTACATACTTTTCTGAAATTCAGTAGAACTTGTTTTTTGTGTGTGGTTGGTTGGGTTTTTATTTTGTGGGTTTTTTTTGTTCATTTT